>NW_010312651.1:33024-50188 GCF_000700745.2 Antrostomus carolinensis
AGTAGAGATAGCAACAGCTCCCCAAGAAAGCTGTTCCTATACCTACAGGTGGGCCTTGACCACGGGATTGCCAAGGGGGGACAGCTTCAGTAGGCCTTGTTAGCTCATTTCTTTTCTCCAGGATTCATCTGGATTAAGTCAGTGGCACTTTAAACAACCACATGAGTCTGGAGTATGATCGATTAGGCACCTTGGGATGTGTACAGTGTGTTAACTGTGCAAGCCGTGGATTAAACCTGATCCTACAAGCCAAAAAACCCAATGGAGAGACATAGTATGGGCAATACTCCAACTAATCTGGGTGTGTTGGTTTCGAGCTGAGACAGAGCTGGGTTTCTTTTTGGTGGCTAGAGCCTCCTACTCTCCTACTCTCCTCCTACACATCTCATGCTAACCACTATGGGCCACTTCATTTCTGCTTTTGCTTTACGTTTGTATGCGAGGGTACACACAAACCTGTAAATGATTGATTGAAACCTTTCTTCATATTCTGAGTTCTATCACAGCATAAAAATCTAAAGAAAATACAGTATATGAACAAGAGCAAACTTTTTGAAGTGCTTGAGTTGTACTTGTAGCTGTGGTAGCAGAATTCAGTTCAAGTATATGCGTGATAGGCAAACACACATATGTAGATGGGTGCATATATATATATTTGTGGATAAATATGTCCACAGCAGAGACCTGTAGAAGTTTTTCCCTCTAAAAAGCATGCACTGCTTCTAACTGAAGTTAGTCCTGAATGCTTAGGACAGATTCTGGCCTGTTGACTGCTGTCATCCATCATTAGTAGTAACTATGGCCCAAGGGTGAAAATAGCTCTTGAGTCTGTAGCATAGTGCCCAGAGCTTAATGATATTGCCCTCCAAGGCAGATGGTATTTATTTTACTGTTCCTCTGGTGGATTTCAATTAATAACTTATGACCTTCCTCCATATCCACCCCCCAAAAAATATTCTTTCAATTAGGTTCAATTTATTAAATAATAGACCAATATTACATGGATAAGGAGATATAAGAACATGTTTCTTGAGGAGGCATTTCATGTTTGGGAAAGCAAACTACTGTTCCTTTGCAGAGAACTGGCTGCTCAAAGGAATGAGTGGGAAGATATGTGATATGATGTGGCTGGACATCTGATATGGATGGCATCCCTGCATACATGGAGAATTGCCATCTGCCATCAATTTGGAGGGCAACCTAGCGCAATGAGTTCTTGTCATGTGACACATTTTACAGAAAGCAGGTTACTTTAAAATCTGAAAGTTAAATACCACATCCACGGGCACTTTCTTTGGCAGATACACCTAGTGTAGTGCACATATATTGTATTTTGCATTGTGCCCATAAATAGCAGCCTCCAGACTGCCTTCGTTGCACCCCTCCTCCTCCAGTGCTCCCATTCACATAGCTGGCTAAGCTCAGTGAGGACAGACATTAAGCACTGTCTGTCATCTGATCAGAAGAATAAAAGCCAGCAGACGTGGGTTCTTGCCCCTCTAATTTTATAGGGAATATCAATATCTTCATACTTCAGCACTCCTGGAAGAGGTCATGTTTTCTCAGAATGATCTTCATAAAGTCCTGTCACACAAGATGGTGTCACTGGTGTTAATTTCTGACAGGCCTGCTCATTGAGAATGGAAGTCTTACAGGAAAAATTCATGGCATTTCCAATTGCCTGGATGCAGAGTAAATCCTTGTACGGTATTATACCATCCACCCAAGTCTACCCCCGAGATGTTAACAGGGGCTCTTAGAAATTAGGACAATTATTTTAATAAATAATCTTATGACTTTACAAGTTGCGAATACCATCTGAATAGTAAGATGAGATAGGATTAATCTCTTCTAACTTTAAACACAATTCAGATACTTTGTCTAAATTAACTATCTTAACATCTTCATGGTTGATTTAGAGATGTAGGCACTCTAAAGAGATTCTTCTCATGCAAAGGTGGGATGACTCAGACCATGCAGTGACTTATCTCTCTCTACTAACCAGAGAGACAAGCATAGATGAGTCAGTCTTAGACAGATAAAATGTGGGAATGTATCTTCCAATTCACCTTTGTGGGCCATTTTTTGTTATTATTATCATATTAGTGTGAATCCTGAACAACCCTCTCCCAACTGCCATTTTTAAAGACAATTGTTAAAGTCTCATTGAAGAACCAAAATGACAGCACTTTCTGGAAAATGAAGGCTATAAAAGGTTTACCAAACAGTAAAATAATTCTTGCCATATAAGGGATGAATGTTTGGAAGATGGAAGGAGATTTTTTTTTTCTTTAATTTAGGAAATGGGTTTAGAAACCTTTTTCTTTCTATTTTGTGATTCTTTTCTCAGATGGCAACTTGGCCTGCCAGTTTTGTGTCACTGCTTGTTTATGCCATAAATGTCATTTGGAATGACAACACTAGGAAAAGGTCAGGACTATTACTGAACAAGCTTACCCCCTGGAGCCTAATACAGTCAAGACACTGTGATTCAACTGCTGGGAGTGGCTGGAGAGATGGCAGCAGGGAGAAATATTTAGGTATTTTTCAGTGCTGGTCCATGGAAATCATACCTTGGGGCTCAAAAAGGGACAAAGCCAAGAGCAGCCTTATGTGTTTGATTCAGGTAATGTATTCAGAAGAATTAACAGCAAGCTCCAGGATTTGAGGAGGCAAGCAGAGCTGTCTGTTTCTTTTTATTAGTGCATGGATGCTAAATACTGCTCAGAGAATGAAGTTTGATCAATAAATCATACCCTAGTTGTTGTTCTGCATTGGCTTCTTTGCCTGGACTGTTAGAAAAGGACCATGTGTTTGCCTTTTTTCTTTCCCCCCAGAGTAAAAATTCTTCAGTAAGTAGAAACATGAAGGAAAGAGGAAGGCAGCTGTAGCTAAATACTATTTGCTGTCAACTGTAGCTTAGGTAAATAACCTTACATGTAGGTGATTCCTGCTAAGGTAGTTAACTATCTAAACAGCAACAACAACAAAAAACCCAACCCAAAACTATAATAATCACATCAGTTGATCAAGAGCCACCTAAGAAGGAGGAATAGAGAGGAGAGATAATCCTTCCTTAGATCGCTTCATATCAAAAATATTTGGTTCGCCTATGGCAAGGACAGGTAGGGAACTATTTTTTTTGATACACTGCCAGATAGATCAGATATTTTTTTTTAAGCAGCTCTTGTCAGGACTGTAAGACTTCCATATTGGATATCATTTTAATATTGTCCCTAAGAACATCATTAAGCTTAGTCCAATGAAATTCACATATTAAGGTTGAACAACAAGAGTGTCTACCATCCTTATTTGAAGCTACAGGAAGCTTCAAATAAAAGCTAAAAGCTAAAAGCTCTTCTCTTTAGGAATGATCCTTTGAAAAGGTATGGAAATAAAGACATTGAATACCTACTGAAAGTTGTCCCAAAGCACACTTATTAGCTTTCTTTGAAGCAGTGAAAAGAGACAAAATAAAAAATAAGCAAGCAAACAATCTTCTCATCAAGGAATGATGAAAATGTGAAGTTGTAAATACCTGACAAGTAACTTCTGGCTGTTTGGCCACTGGAATTCTTTTTGGTCCTGATAGTAGAGGAAAGTTATCAAGAAAAAATGTAAAGACAGGTTTGTATGCTTAAAAGTTTGTTTTTAAACTAAATCTTTGGAACTGCTAGAAGATCTTATCTTTCTCTTGAGCATTGGTTGGTAAAATAAACCATATTTTATATAAAAAATACACGTTTGCTGGTTAACAAAAGCCAGATGTAACAAAAAAAATGCCTCTTTCAGACTTTCAGAACTTTTAAAATTCTGCCTCTCTCCTTTTTACTATTTTTATTGTTTAAACAAGAAAAAAAATCCCCCAGTGTTTGATTTTAATTTGAGTTTTTATTCCTTTATCAGATGAAGTCTTGAAAAGATGCAAATTGGGTTATTGCATCTATCCTTGTATTTATTTATTTCATTTCTACTTTACAAGCATTTATCTAACAATCTTGGCACTTAATGTTCCATGAAAACAGTGCCAGAAATTCGACTGATTCAAATCTACAAAACAAATTCCAAACTCATCATTAGCAATACAAGATCCATAAATACTGATAGTCTTTCTGTATGATAAATGGGGGAAAAAAAATAAATTAGGGACTTTGTAATAATTATTATTTATTATTCCATGGTGCAAAACATGCACAATGACAAAGAATGTCTGATTGGTCCCATCTGTGATACAAAGTTCACACTTCATTTTGAATGAGACTTTCCATTTCTTCACTCAGCAAGGATTACTTCTTTTTCAGTAAAGACATGCATGTTCTTTAGGAGGGACAGTCTTTCTGGACATTTATCTGCAACCACTCACACAACTTTGATAGCCCTGAAGCCATTAATGAGAAAAAAATACTAAATCACAGCTGGTGATTAAAGTCAGATCTTGCAGCTAGCTTGCACGTGCTGTACCAGCTCAGCTACGAGGAATGCCATGCCATGCATGTAAGTGCTCTCACTGTACTTGAACCCCCTGGGTTTACTCCCCAGCAGTCTGGCTGGATTAAGAAAGGAGTCAAATGCTGTTGTTGGTCTTATCAGAACAGATCTGAGTCCAAAACGATGAAAACATAAGGAATCAGGATCACGGTATTTTCCCTTGGTGCTCTTGTCATAAGCAATTGCTACAACAGAAAGAACATCAAGGGGCTGTGCTCTTACTGTGAGATATTCACATCCCCCCTTCAGTTTGGGCTGCTTTTGACAGCTGATGACTGCCTAAACTCCTCAAATGCAAAGCCAGGGTGAATTTGTGTAGAGGAGACAGCTCGACAGAAGGTCTGAGAAACAGTTCTTTCTAGCACATATCTTCAGACGACCCCTGTTGAGAAGAATAGAAGAGAATTCTTGCACATTACAACCAAAAACCTCTGTCCCTTCAATGTGGCAAGATGCAAAAGCCCCTTAAACGTGTCTGTTTTGATAAAAACCATGGAACAATAGTTACACATTACTGCAAGATGTTGAGGGAATCAACAACTGAGTGTCCCATCTCAGCCAGTATTGTGGGACTTAATACATTCGCTTGCCTTCCCCTCCCTACTGGTGTGCCAATAATTTCCATCTCTATAAAGCCAGGCATCAATAACAATGAAATTCATAGGGTTATATTTTGGAATGCTAAGTGATGAATTTTGTATCCAGGCAAGCAGCTCTTCATTAGAGTAAGTGTGAACTAGAAAAGTAGGACATTAACCTGACTGTAGGTGTTGTCCTAAGGTGCTGGAGACCTCATACTTTCATAAGAGACTTCTTACATTCACAAGATCTCACAAAACAAAAATAGTAGGCAGGAAAGAGAAGACTTAAGCAGCTCATGCAACCCTCCC
The DNA here is from genome assembly GCF_000700745.2 of Antrostomus carolinensis. Classification (NCBI taxonomy): domain Eukaryota; kingdom Metazoa; phylum Chordata; class Aves; order Caprimulgiformes; family Caprimulgidae; genus Antrostomus; species Antrostomus carolinensis. The sequence goes on from NW_010312651.1 coordinate 38,403, forward strand.
AGTGCCTCAGTTTCTCCATCAAACAGAAATCTGCATGTTAAACTCCAGAAGAGTCTCCTATGTTTCTTCAGGATATGCTTTTATCAGCCTTTGCATGCAGAAGCAACCTTTTAAGCCAAGCTTAGGGCCAATTATCTACACAGACTCAGGCATTACAATTGCTGTATGTAAACTATTGCCTTTCTCTCTTGCAAAACTTCAGAGCAGAACAGCAAAGTATCTTAGGTATGGTTGTTGGCCAACAATAACTAAAAAACTGTAATCTCTGTAAATGAATACGGTATACAGGCACTGCATAGCAAGATGAATGAAAATCTATGTGGTGTGTGGAGTGTTTGGAGGGATTTTTGTTGTTGTTGTTGTTTCAAAAGGAGTTTTTTTACCCCAGGCCAGAAGCCTTTGTGTCAGGGAGGCTGTCTCATTTCTCTGCTCAAAGGCTGTCAGAGATGACTGAGATTTGAAAATGCTTTCTGATGTTGACGAGGTCAAGGGAGACAGAGCTGCCTACCATCAGTCGCTGCGTCAGTGGTGGGATGGGAGGACATGTGAGAGGGAAAATGGGAAAAAAATAGTGAAATTATTACCTCTGGAGAACCAGATAAAACAAAATAAATAGTATAAAATAAAATACAGGAGAAAGAAGAGGCACAGGTCAAACAGTCACACCAAAGTTTATGGCATTAGTATTCAGCTCGAATAAGGAAAAATATCTTGGTTCCCAACTGGGGATGTTCTGAAGAGAAGGAAACTGACTGGAGGCAAAAGATATATTAATATTACTCCGCTTAATCAATACATAAAATCCTCCAATGTGTTTTTTGTACAAGCCTGCTCTACAAAGTTAACACCTGCAGTGTTTTCTGATTTCATCTAATTGTGCTTGCAATAGTTCAAATCAGGACTACCCAAACCAGCTAGGAATTGAATCAGGCTGTGGGCAGATGAACTGCCACACATTGCACATATCTTACCAAAAAGAAAGTGGGCCAATGCCACTGTCACTCATAAAGATGGACTCTCTCTGTCCCACCTCACAAAGGAGCAGCAGGAAGTTCCTTGGATAAACGTGGAACATTAAATTTAACTGGTGATTTCCAAAGTTCACAAAAGAACCTGCACGTGGGATATCGTTCTTCATGGACCATGCTTCTACACAAGAATACCCAGCTGGGCTGATCTCAGATAACCTTACATCCAAATCTGTTCAGAGGAGCAAGCATGGAAACACATATGGCCAGCTTTCGAATCCTTGCATTGGTTTCCAGCACACTAGCATACACTGGCAGCTGTTTTTATTATCGATTTTACAAAAAAATTAGACAGAGATAAAAAAGGGATGTCACTATTTATAATTGGAGATTTATATTGGCCATATCTATCTTAATTTTTAGAGCTCTGATTTTAGCTAAAATTACTGACTTTCTGAAATTACAGGTCAGGTTTGAAAATGTCTAAGGAAGCTTTTAAGACATTGTGGACATCCACTTCAGACAACTTTGCCCAGGACATCCTTTTTTAATTATTATTTTTAAAAAATAAGTACATTTGAGTTTCACCGTTCCCTTTCTGGGTGTTGATGGTGTCCAGTGGTGGCTCTTGAACTTGGTAATGTAACCAGCTGCAGTAGTTTAGCACAAAAAGTGAAAAATGGCAACAAAGCACAGCAAGATCTATGACAAAAACCATTCTGCAGCCTTTTGCTTTAGTTTTTAATAGCACTGAGGGAGGCAAAAGATTTCATATGTGCAACAAAGTAAGTAACATAGTTAAACTAATTTGTGTCTTTCTCCACTATGTTCCCCTTGTAAACTGGCAAAAGTGGACTTGTTGATCCATGTGTGCTGGACAGGAAACACAGCTTCTGCTCCATGACTCCTTGTAGTTTGCCCAAAATCACAACTCTATGAACCATTTATGACTGTGGTGCAACAAACCTCCTCTTGTTCCATGATTCCTCAGTTTGCCGAAGTGCCCAGTGGACCACAGGATCTTCTGTCTACTGTAGAATGGGGTCCTAGAGTCAGAGGGAGACTGGGATAGGAGAATGCCACCCTAGAAAGCTATATGCTTTGAAAGTGACAAAAGTCCTATTTTATGACCCCTTCCTTGTCAGATCACCTGATGTTTAAGTGGCATGCCTGTGATGGATAACCATTTTGTCTTATATACAGGAAGACAAACATGGGAGAAGGCATGTGGAATTACAGAATCATAGAATCATAGAATCATTTGGTTGGAAAAGACCTTTGAGATCATTGAGTCCATCTGTACCTGTCCACTATTAAACCATATCTCTGAGCACCTCATCTACCGATCTTTTAAATACCTCCAAGGATGAGAACTCAACCACTTCCCTGGGCAGCCCATTCCAGTACCTGAGAACCTTTTCAGTGGAGACTTTTTTCCTGATATCCAATCTGAACCTCCCCTGACTCAACTTGGGGCCATTTCCTCTTGTTCTATCACTAGTTACTTGGGAGAAGAAACACACACCTGTCTTGTTATAACCTCCTTTCAGGTAGTTGTAGACAGCAAGTAGGTCTCCCCTCACCCTCCTTTTCTACAGACTAAACAACCCCAGTTCCATCAGCCATTCCTCATCAGACTTGTTCTCCAGCTCCTTCTAAATGAGTCCATATGTACCTGTTAATACTGCCTAGTCAGCCCAGTGGAGCACTGAGGAGGACAACAGGGCATCCGACAATGACATATTGCTGCACCACATCCCAGCAGCCATGCGTGTCAGAATAGAGGGCACAGCAGGTAGCAGGGACATGACTCCACATGCCTACACTCACAGCTCCAAGTTACAAATCACACCTCACCAGAACCAGTTTAAGACACTTCCACCCCCAAAAAACCCCATTGATAGCCACTCATTGCAGTCTCTTCTTTCACTAATGATTAGGATTCTTTTAATTGTGTAAAATCAGCTGTTTGGAGGGTTGACATCTAATCCTGGATCAGTGAAATAATCTGGTTTTAAGTAACACTTTCCTACAAAGACCTTAACAAATTTTATTTTTCTTTTTGCTTGTGTGCTTGGTTTTAAGTTGGCTGTTTCACAGACGGGGTTTGATAATAAGCCAAATATAGTCTTAAACCAGTACAGCTGAGTGGGAGCCAGTCTTCAGATTTCATAGCAGTTTTGCTTTAGGTAGGAAGGAGGTTTTATCTCAACCTCTGCCTTTGCAGGTGATGTGGAGCCACCTTTATTTGTGTATTAATAAATGTGGAGAACAATTACTTTGGTTTTAATAAATTAGTGTCAGGCTCATTTAACACTAGTACTAAGTGCCATGAGATGGTTTATGTCCATACTATTTAACTGCCCAGACCTCCAAAACTGGGTAACTGCATCCAAACTACCTATTGGGAATGGCCTCTGGATGGTGCCAGGTCCCAGACTGTGTCAGGGTATCATTCAGGTCAATGCTAGCTGGACTATACCAGGACAATTACAATGTTTTGTCTCTATGTCCAGGGCCTGGAACTGTTGAACTTGCTCTGATACACATAACCACTATTCTCTCAAAGCCCATATTTATGGCCTGACTAAGTGTGATGCACATTTTCTTGTGCATTTTCTTGCTTTCCACAGCAATCCAGTCTGAGGTCCTCAACCTGTCTGCTTGTTCCCACCTTCCTCATATTGCCACCTACTCTCCTGCCTACCACCAGTTCTACCATTAAATTATTTGTAGTGTTATGCTGTAAACTGTATCAGTGAAATGACAATGAAGGAAATAAAGACAGCAGGACACAGCATTAGTCATTTGCTTGCATTAATGTATTTATTTTAAAGTGAAGGCACCACACATTAAATCTCAAGGTGGTTTCCTGATCATTATTTTATCCTAACAGTAGGGAATACTAAATAATCTTTTGTATGACCCAAACTGAGGCAAATATGGAAAGGGAAATTTCATCTACATTGTCACCAAGGAAACAAGAAGCAATGACAGTTTTCATCAGCTGAGCACTCACCTCTACGCCTTTAGCTCACCTGGAGGTAGAAACCTGGCACTTGTATTAGGGGTAGGTAAAGCAAAACGTGTAAAAATTGCAGTACAGAAAAAACAAAACAAAACAAAAAAAAACAACAACAACAACAAAAATCAAGGAGAGAGAAAATAAGAAATAATTTATTCTTTCACATTTATCCATATAGTTGCAACAGGGTAGATGATTACAAAGCAGTAATTCATTAGTCCTGAGAAAACCCAATCTGCAAAGGCAGTTGGGTAACTCCCAGTCAGGTATCACCTGGGGTAGAACTCATGGTAATTTCTGAGAGAGAAGCTAAAAACACCTTTGGAGATTTGGGTAAAAAAATCCTATCTTCTGTGTAAGAAAAGTAAACAAAGAGGAATAACTTTTAAAATAGGAGACTCGCATGAGGTTCCTAAGTCTATAATCAGCTTAAAGGTGTAAATTCAAATAACGCTCAGTTCACACTCTCTTTTCTTTAATTAGACTTACAAATAAATAGAGATAAATATGATTGTTTCTTTGCCTCTAAAATTTCCATTTGTTTCAGACTCCTTTAATTGCTACTTCAGTGGTTACGAGATAAAGATTTGCTTCTTACCTTAAAAACCTCATCAAAATGAGCTTAAAACATAACTCTCCTCCCTTCCTGGGAGGAAATTCTTCTTAGGTGTTTTCTGCATGTACAAGCTCTGGGACTTATCTGTGCTTATAAGGAAAGCAATTTTCTCCTTCTAACAAGATTTTACTCTGGAGTAAAATATATTTTATTTGGGATAGTTTTAGTTTATATAGCTAGAAAAAGCTTCTACCTAATTCTTTAATTTTATCTGTATTTTTTAGTTGATCTAGAAGTACTTACTTTATTCATTTAAAAATCAAGCAAATAAACACAAACGTTTTTCACATAGCTTTCTATCTTAAAAAAAAAAAAGACAGAGAAAGCCAGTATCCAACAACAACAACTTGGAGTAGATTTACAGTTCTTCAGCCTTTGCTCTAGCCCTGGAGCCTGATGGGACGCTGGTGTCCTTGGAGGAATGGTAGAAGGAATTGCTAGGGGCCAATTGCTGATTTTATCATTCAAACACAAAATTTGTTACACCACTTTATCGGTCACAGGGAAAGCAATTATAGTGTGGTTCAATTTTCCACTCAATGGCTGTACTGGGGATCAAAGTCAGGTTTTTTTATGATGGAGAAAAAATGTTTTAGTATTTTGTTTGTTATTTAAAAATAATAATAATAAAAAGCTTGCACTTCCAGTACAATACTGTCTGTCTATGTGCCTTTTTTTCTTTCTTGAGATAGAGCTGATTATTTTGGTTTTTCTTTTGTTAAATAATCAGGATATTTTGTTGGTGGTTTGTTGATTATTTTTTTTTTATTTCTCTCCTCATCATTGACTAAAGTCATTGCAATGTAGAAATGAAATTGTCACGCTCAAAAGCAGTACAACATTAGAACTCTAATCACAAACACTGGAGGTATAATATCTGTATGCCACATTTCTTAATACAAACTGTGTTCTGGTGCTCTTACAAACAAGAAGGATTCAGTGTGCACTTGTGGTTTTATGTCTTCAGCCATCTAAAACATAATTATCACTGTGATACAAAATACTTCAGTGTCATGTTAAAACACAATCCATTTAAAAAAGCAAACAAACATATTTGGTGATCATATTAAAAAAAAAAAATGTGTTAGAGTCCACCGTAACAGATAAATCATTCACAGACCTCTCTTTGAACATTAAAAAAATAATTTAAAAAATATAAAATTATTTGAAAAGAGAAAAAAAAACAATAAAAAAAATCCCACAAGACAGAATGGCTAATAGAGGAAGGAAAAACATATGTCCTCAACCAGAAATACAGTAATCGCACTTATACAGAGCTTTTATCTGCAAAGCTCTCTACAAATATTAACTATTATGTCCTTCAGACACTCCTGTGCAGTAAGAATTTGAGCAGCAAGAGCAAAATGTTGCCCCATCAGAGAAAATCACATCAATTATTTAAACAAATATTTTAATCATATTCTCAGAAAGCAAAACAGAATTTCCTAATGATTTATTCTTCTTCATTTGCTTTTTTTTTTTCCTTTTCTTTTTCAACTAGTTTAACATAGTCTTGCTTCTTAGAGTGGCTACATAAAATCACATCTCAGACCAAAGCAGTTTCAAGTTTCTTAGCTTACTTTTTTTTGTTGTTGATATAAAATTACCTCTTTCTTTCTTTCTATCAAAATCAGATTTGTCCTTGCTAGAAGTAGTCTCTGTACTGTAGAAATCTTTATGCCTTCTCCTATCAAGTGTTCACTTTGAATGTGACATATTGCATTCACAGAAACTTCCCATATTATTAAAGTGAAGCAAATGCTTAAGTTCCTTGTTGTACTAAGCTTTAATACAGACAGAAATACTAAAAAAATAAAATAAAATAGAATTTGCCCTTTTTTTTTTTTTCAGATTGATTAAAAAAATAAAAAAGGAAAGAAAAAAAACTTTAGATTTTGGTTGATGGGGTTTTATTGTTGGCTTTTTTTAAAAAAAAATTATTGTGCGCCCACCAGTGCTTCATGGGTGGTGGGACATTTGATGAACAGGTTCCAGGAGCTAGGTTACCGAGTATCATCTATAAGATAACACACACTATCACTTCTACTAACAGGATGTGAACCCTTCAGCAACCCAGAGGAAGGTCTCATAGCTCACCGCTCAGCCCCAAGGTTGAACAACAAAGATCATGCAACATGTGCTGGATACACCATAGATGTAGAGTGGTTTCTCTCCTCTTGAAACAAGGGCATTTTAATGGCTTGTAAAGACACAAGACTCATATAAACTAGATTTTCCATTAAGGTGCTGGAAAAAGTTCACAGTCAAGCATCTGCCAGGTTGTATCTGAACTTTTCTGCTATGGCTTTTAGATCTTCTGCACAGTCAGTGACAGTTCAGACAATAGACACTCAATAAAGCTGGGAAATATAATCCAAAATAATAAACATTCTACCATGAAAATTGCTGAAAATTGTTGGGAACTTCCAACTCTTGAAATAAATTCTTATATTTTAGTTCAAATCATCATGTGTATTTATTCATCACATCCCTATAGATTTAATCAATGTTAATGATAGAACCACAAAAATTTTAAGGATTGGGGGCTGGGGTGGGGAGTTAAAGAAAAATATGTTCATTTTCAAAGAATAATATTTATCTGAAAGATTTTAACTAGCTCTACCACTCAGATACTATGGAGAGGATCGTCCTGAAAAATTCTCAATACACCCTGACATTTCAGCTACTCCAGAGCAGGGACTGCAATAATATTATTTTAGAGTAGCCCATGTGTTCCTTCAAAATTTTACACTAGGAAAGGTCATAACAACGGTTCCCACTTTTTCTGTGTAGTGTTACATAAAAGAAAGTAAATAAAATTCTGGAAAGAAGAGAAAAAAAAGAAAAAGAAAAAGAAAAAGAAAAAGAAAAAGAAAAAGAAAAAGAAAAAGAAAAAGAAAAAGAAAAAGAAAAAGAAAAAGAAAAAGAAAAAGAAAAAGAAAAAGAAAAAGAAAAAGAAAAAGAAAAAGAAAAAGAAAAAGAAAAAGAAAAAGAAAAAGAAAAAGAAAAAGAAAAAGAAAAAGAAAAAGAAAAAGAAAAAGAAAAAGAAAAAGAAAAAGAAAAAGAAAAAGAAAAAGAAAAAGAAAAAGAAAAAGAAAAAGAAAAAGAAAAAGAAAAAGAAAAAGAAAAAGAAAAAGAAAAAGAAAAAGAAAAAGAAAAAGAAAAAGAAAAAGAAAAAGAAAAAGAAAAAGAAAAAGAAAAAGAAAAAGAAAAAGAAAAAGAAAAAGAAAAAGAAAAAGAAAAAGAAAAAGAAAAAGAAAAAGAAAAAGAAAAAGGAAAGGAAAGGAAAGGAAAGGAAAGGAAAGGAAAGGAAAGGAAAGGAAAGGAAAGTCTCAGAGGATTAAGTTTGACCTGCAAGAAATGCGACTCAGTTTGAAAAACCTCCTGCTTCAAAATATTAGTTTGGAATTAATGCTCAACAATTCCAGCTCCTGTAACAACAAAGAAAATCTCATTCCCAGGCGCTGTTTGAGGAACTCAATTTTGTTTAATATATTTGCCTGCTTACAGTAAAATAAAAATAAAAAAAATCATTACTTTGTCCTCCCCAGCTATAAAAAGAACCAGACAGCTCCACTCTGACAAATTCAAATTAGCAGAAGGTTTCTCCCACTTGGGAGGCTGCAGCCCTGGCCTGTAGTCAGAGATAAATTTTTCAGTAAACCTGCACCTCGAGTGATTAAGGGAAGCCTCCCAATTTACTCAGGCACAGCTGAGCTGATAACATAGCAGAGTTGTCTTTTTGTTGATGCCTAAAGATGTCAAGCACGGGAGCAGGAGAGATGGGGTAAGGGAGGAAAGGGAAGAGGTCAGTGATGTGAGGAGCTCTCCAGCTGAGTGAAACAAGGTTCACCCACCTGACTGCATGTAAAGGGACCGATACTGCCTGATGGATGTTACAGAGTTTATTTGTCCATGTCTCATAAATAATAAGTTTTGGAAGATAGAAGCAAGAGGTAAATATATCCTTACCTCAACAATAACCACCAAGTGCCAGAATTCACCACACTCTCTTTTCAATCCCTTGGTTGATCTCACAAAGTTCTGAGTTGTTTCAGGGACTTTTTTATTTTTAAAAGATTAATTACTATGGAAACAACCTGCTGTGGAACATGAGGATGCAGGCTGAGTTTTTAAGGAAATGGTCAATCACTTTAACTCCAGATTAGAATTGCTGGAGAAAAAATACATATAAATGTGCTAGTTTAAGCAGGAGCTCTGGGATGTAGGGCATTGCTGGGAGGTGAGACTTTCTCATCTGAAGTATGAGGTTTTCTCAGCTATCCTCTTTAGAGATTTGTGCAGCAAGCAAATATATCTGGCATGCAAGATCATACAAAGAGACAAGGATCATAGAACACCTGTATTTGACATAGGTTATCATGGAAAAGACGTATGAACACAGCTTGTGGTGGGACACATGAGATTGCATTTGAAGGTTGAACCCCTGCTTCATGAAGCAGAGCAGATACTACATCCAGTGTTGTCACAGAGGCAGTTTGGATAAGCCTAGCCTTTCTTCCTTTATTTTTTTTTAAATTTTGTGAAGGACTCTGCCAACCTCTGAGGATCACATTGGTGAGCTCCAGAGATAAAAGCAATGGTCTCCAGAGTGTGAGCTAAAAGAAGCAGCTTTCTGAGCTGGCAGGAATAACAAACTGTCTGAAGCATCACAGAGAGTAGTCTATCTGAGATGAGTATGGACAAATACTTTGAAAATTTTTTTGTGCTCTCGAAAATACAAGACAATAAAATGTTCATTTTTGTACTTTGTTGCTAGAAAGTCAGACTTATTCTGTGTACTAGTAGGAATAATTTTGCATTTTTCAACAAAGGCCCAAAAAAAGTTTTTTGGGTTAGTTTCTTCTTTTATACAACCATTATGATAGTAATACACAATATTGTATTTTAAAGAAAAGAAACACTAATGTTTGATGGCATTCTTTTGACAACTTGTCATGTCTCAATCTAAATTAAAACCACATCTGACACACCAAAAACCTTGTCTTGATCTGTCTTGTTCGGATAGTGCCAGTCCATGATATGACCTGAAATCCATTCCTTGAGGTCATTTAGACAGACTCATTGAAGCAATATATACTGGCTTCATATATTGGCTGCTGGTCAATGAAAACACTGTCTAATGTGACACTGGAGACTCTATCCCTTCCTGAAAGTAGTAAATGGATTTGATTTGGGGAAGGGAGGGAAAGAAAGTCTCTCAAAGGAAGAGTTTAGTAATATGGTCCTACCTCATGGGAATAGTCCCTGAGGGTCACCTCCTTTTCTCACATGGATGAGCACAGATAAGGATAGCTCAAAGTTAGAGAGCACCTGACTTTGACGAAATGGATTTTCTTTTTCTTCTCTGGTTTTACTACTCTGTTACCTTGGAAAAAGGCCTTAGAAGAGCTGTGCGCAATTTTTTCCAGGTAGAAAAAGTGGGAGAGTCCTGTTCCAGTGGATGCACTCCAATAGCTGCACACAGCAAAACTGTGAACCCTTGCAACTGTACTCAGATTATTTTAAGATAAAACTATGCTATAGTACTAGGGAAAATACTAAGGAAAAGCAAAGTCCCTAGCCCTTTCTTTTCAGTCCTTTATCTTGTCCTGAGAACTGTGAGGTCTACTATAAGTTACATTGAACTAGTTTATATCTCCTTGGATAACCACTGGAGCTTCAGGAAACAAGAGTTATGTCGATACTAGTAAATTAAACATGCCTAGACTAATTCTCTGCCACTGAGGACAGCTGCCACAAAATAGGTCACATCCATGCTCTTAGCTTCTCCAGCAAGGAGTCTACATACGAGTGCCTACTGGCATGGGTCCTTGGTTTTTCCTAATTTGCAGATGGTTTGGATTAGGGCTAGGGGCCCAGAGCCAAATAACCCCCCATTCACACAGTTTAGTACTATAGATTATCAAATTTCAGTGCTTGGGAACATTTTTGGAGCTGTTTAGTTTACCAAGATGATCACAAACATTGTTTTGCCAGGAAGAGTACAAGTAAGCAGTCGTGGGAAAGAAAGGGAGAGTGTGAACCTTCAAATAAAGCCTGTATCTCTTCGATCCTAAATTTTCACTTTCCCTTCCCCTGAATCCCTCCTGCCTTGGCTCTACCTTACCCATCTCACCAAGGCTGCTGAAGGGCCACTTTCATACTTGACCCCAGTGGGATAAGAGTGAAGAATTCACAGGTCTTCATGTCATGAAGATGCATTAGGTTGTCTAATCTACTCTAACCTATTGCCCTTGGAGAACATTAACATTTTCACTCTATTTTCAGTTTAGCGACAAGTGTCTTGATTAAAGCTTCATCAGAAACTTATCCACACCTGATCTGAAGACACTGAATGTTGAAAACTCCATCCCTTGCCCTGGTAATGTGTTCCAGTTCCACATTGCTCTTACAGTTTAAAATGTGTGTCTAATTCTTCATTTGAATTTCTCTGCTTCCAGCTTTCAGCCATTGGATTTTGTTATGCCTTTACCTGCCCGATTAAATAGCCTGTTAGTTCAGGGTAGTTTCTCCTTGAAAAAGTAGTGCTGCTATGTCTTCATTTTCTTTTTGAAAAGTCAGGGCTCTTCAACTCTCGGATGATAAGATGTTTTCTTCCACCTATCTGGGAGCAATTTTCCAATGTATTTTTCTACTATTAAGGACAAGAGAACACCTGTATTGTAAACACTTTTCCCTCTTCCTTACTATTTCCCTATGGTGGAAGGCAGTATCCAGTAAGCATATTGATCTTTCCAGACCTGGAACTCCCTCAAAAATATCACTGTCCTTATATTGCCTCATGGTATTCCCTCATATTGTGTTTCCAGTCCACCACAGTCTATACTAGCAAAATAAGTAGTGGCAGGACATGGGCACAGGGTCTTCAATGCTATCATCCATGCTGTTAAGTTGTTAAAGCATTCTTTGCAATGCTTTTGGCTTCCAGCACAACTCCTTAGTGGGCTTTAGGAGTTAGCAACAACCCTTTCACAATAAGGAGTTTGGAGGCAATCAACCATTTTGGAAACAGAGAGAGTTTAAAGTATAGAGATGGTCAGCCTATGCCAGATAGCCTTCAGGTTTTAGAACAAGACCTGGCACTTAACCAATCATAGATATAAGCTAAATGCTCAGACTTCTTTTCAGAATTTTTTTTAATATTCCAGGTAGA
>NW_010312651.1:50215-81768 GCF_000700745.2 Antrostomus carolinensis
ATTTATTTAAAACTAGCCAAACCTAGTAGGGAGACTTGGTTAAAAACAGAGCTCAAGAGATTTAGGAAATCCACAAAAAATCTAATTACTAGTGACTTGTCGTAACTAGCTTTCACAGTTGAAAATCACTGTCTTGAAATGAATTATGAGAACTGAATCAAGCTGCTCATTAAATGCTTATTTTACAGGACAGTCAGGCATGGTTTCCACCTATTCGTCATATCAAACTCCTGTGAGGAGATGGAGTATAGTGGGGATTACCACAGCCAACTGCACCTCTTTCACATGGAAGATAAGCTACTTTGAGCAATTTACACTTGTGAGAGCCAAAGCAGGTTGCTCTGTGGGCAGAGTAGGGAAGGGATTTCAATTTTCACATTTCCACCTCCTATGCTCCCCACCTCTCCAGCACCTATTCCCACAGCACTTTCAATGAGGAGAATTGAGTAGGCTGAATGTTGCCGTGGTTAAGTCAAACTTTCTGATATCATGCCTTTTCCAGAGATTATATTGAGTTTTAATACATTTAATTGTGAACGAGTCCCCTAACTTCTTGCATTGCTTTCTGTCATGATTTGGATCGCAACAGAATTGACAAGTTATCTTTGCATGCTTTTCCTGGCATGCATTTTGTGCAGACACAGAAACTCTTGGCAGTGATTTGTCTTGTCAACATCAATGGATGAGCCTTTCCTCCCAGAAGCAATCCAGATTTCCATCTAAGAAATTCTTCCATAAAGTCAGAACATGTTATTTTATACAAAGGCTTTCCTGGAATCCCCTCTGGAGCTCCTAGCCATCGTCCTCTACAAGCTCTTTGTCTGGGGGTAGCAGAAGCAGTTTGGCAGAATCAAAGAGGGCTACTTGAAGCATAGGACATTTTTCAAAGGGGTAGAGCTGAGTGTCCAGGTACAACATCTCCACGGCAGAACAAGGACAGGACATTTAGCAGGAATTCAGAAGAGAACTTTGCAACCAGGGGATCATCTAAGAGAAAAGCTTCTCTGTCAGCCAGTCCATGACTTGCAGAAGATCCCAAGATGGCAGCCACCTTCTAAATGCATGGAGTAAATATGACATGTGGTATTTCATCTGCTGCGACAGATTAAATCCCCCCTCATACTTACAGTAGTCATTAAGTCTGATTCTACTTTTGTAACCCACTTCAGCCTCATGAAAGCAGAAGTTGGTTGGAAATGGTGTTACATATCCTGAGAAAGTAGGGTTAAATTCTTAAGGATTTTCATATTCAGTGAATCAATAAAGGCCATGTCTTCTGCTTGGCTACTCATTGTGCTGTATTAACCTGAACTGTACAGTAACCTAGGCTCAAGGTATTATAGATGTTATTACATCTGTAAATCTTTAGAACTTGAAAGATACTTAAATTGTCTGTCTAGTAGTTAAGAATAAATGGGCAATCTTTTTTATATTTATTTACATGAAGAAGGAGAGTTACAAGATTCAAGACAAAAGTAATAGGCTCATCCAAGACAGAGCCTACTGTGTATTGTTTGGCTTAGAAATTAAAAAAAAAAAAAAAAAAAAAAAATATTTTCTATACCCAATCAGTATGCAAGTGCATATCTGAAATACAAATGGATAAAATTGCTGCAAACTCTATATTTATTTAAAGACAATTTACTGAACCAAACCACTTAGCCAGTCACAAACCTGAATTTCTGTCTTGTGTTCAAAAGCTGCAAGTTCTGTAAGCAACACCATTGTAAATAGCACTAAAAGTAAGAATGGATGATTAGCTGCAGAGCAGCAAATTTAATTTGAGCAGTTTTGACAGGTTGTGTTGCTTGGGTTGAACTTGAAATAACATGTTGACATATCAGTGGTTCTTGTGCTTTTCCAGGTTGAGATGTTCCTCAAGGTGTTGAGTCATATAGCTTGATGATGGACTGTCAAACATAATGTATTAAACCTGAAGAAAGAAAATAACAGATACCAGGATGATCAGCACATGTTAAAATATGTTTTACTGTTTCTAATTATAAAGAGTAGATTTTCAGATATTTCAGTTCAATATACAGCAAACAGCTTTGAAATGTCCCCGCTGTGCAAAACAAAAGATACATACTGTTTTAAATGGATGGAAAAAACAGATTAAGATATTTCCATTTAAATTAAGCAATAGTTTATGGTTTTAGGATAAACAGTTTAATGTGTTTCTGTGAGGCTAAGAACACCCTTAAATGAATTTCAAGCCAAAATAGCAACACCAAAAATGTCTAGCAGAAGAAAGCCCAGTAAAAGGCATCCACTAGGAAGTATGTGATGTGAAGTGGCTTAGTGGTATTTGCATGCAAGGAGATGGCAGCCATATAAGAGAGAGATAACAGAATAGTTCAGACAGAGAGTAAAATTTATCATAACATGTCTAGTGATGATTAAAAGCCTGTGCTTATTAGATGCATAAAATGTATTACTAAATCATTTTTGGAACATATAATTTTCCAATTATTTATGCATCACAGTAATTAATGATAGGAGGGACAGAGTCAATGATTCACTGTGTAATACATATGGTAGTTACCTGGGGAGGAAAAAATTACAGTGCTACCAATTATTTGCTTTAATGTTTTTGTAATTATGCCCTACACCCAAGTTGAAAATTTCTTTAATTCTTTTTTAAACCCTTCATTCCTAAGAATGAAACTGCTTTCTTTTTAGCCCTTCAATTAAGTCTAATTTTTAAGCTGCCATCCAAGAAATATACAATGCCATAAATGCCTCGTTCTCTTTTATATTTTGCTGGCAACGGTCTGCAAGTATGAAATCTTGCCCTTCAAGCATCTTATTGATGAACTAATTTAGCCAGTCTGAAGGATGATCGTCTATTTAATACATGTGGCTAGGATTTGCATGATTTCAGTTTCTTTTCTACTTTGGCCTTAACTTCTTAACTGTAGGAAAATGAAACAAAGCCCTTGAGCTGTTTGTCACCAGGTAGGTCTTTATTCCTGCATGTGGGAAAGGAGAAATAGTTCCTCATTCAGCAGAGTCACTTTTGCATTGCACATTTCTCATCTTCCCTGTTTTGAGGTTGAGGATCTGCAGATGGTAAGAAAGAAGTGCCAAGCAGAAAAAGAAAGCCTGGGATATAGAGTCAACTGAGTTGAAGTCGTTCTTGTTTAACAGTACATGCCTACAGTGTAAATGTTTCTATTTGAACTAGCCACAATGGACTCCTTTCATAGACAATGGAAAGAAATGAACTCTCTGGGGTTAAATCATCTGATGTATCTGGGAGGTTTTGTTTAAAATGTCATAAATTATGTCCCAAAAATATCTTTCTTTCAGTGGACTACAAAGAACATTGTGAGTAACTAGCTTAGATTAACTTTCTGTCTAAAACTAGATGAGTGAAATCTCTACATCTATACTGTCCCATAAAAATTCTGGCATCGAAATGCAATTGCAGATACTGTTAAATTTTTGAGTGGCATGGAATGTTTCTTTTCCCATACAACAAAACCAATTTGTAAAACATCTGTCAGATACTGCTCATGAGTTAGCACGGTCTAGAGACTATTCCCAGTATACAGTCTGGATGAATCCATCCAGTTTTGGAAAAAAAAAAAAAAACCTATAGGTGAAAACTCTTTTATGCCAGTTTGCCCCAAGAATAGAGAATAGTCGCAGTTCATCCCAAGATTTGAGTGGACATTTTGAACTTAGCTACCACAAGTAATTTGGGTAGATTCATGCAGCTTCACATGCTTAATCCTGCTTTTACCATTCTTTGCCTCACAGTGAGCCTCGCACAAGGCTACATGGTGCTACACATAGGGGATCTACAGGAATATTTCCTCTTTCTATTCCCACTCAAAACAGAAGTCATGGTAATTCTCCCAAAAGATCATGCATTCCCCATATAACTGTCAGCATTTGGGGATTTTAGTGTCATGGTTTCCAGGGAGTATGCTGAAATTTAGTGACCTGATATGAACTTTTCCCTTTCTAAGAACCCTTTCTAACAACCTCTGTTTTGCTGTCAGCTATAACAGACAAAAGTCAGCTCTTCTCTGTGAGCTGGGCATGGTGCTCCCAAACAATTCTTGCAGCTCCCGCAGGACAAAAGAATGCATTTCCTTTGAGCCACAACCAAAAGCCTTTTCCAGAGTAGACTTAGTAGTGTTTAAAGGATTTATTTAATTATTTTCCCTTGAATAAATGAGCTTAGAGGGTTAGACATTCCTGTGAAGAAGATTTAAAAAAAAAAAAAAAAAAAAAAAAAAAAAAGTGTAGTGCATTTTGGCAGATTATGTGGGTGGTGTATGAATCAATAAAGCTTCCAGCTATACAAAGCCTTTGGGTGCATTGAGATGTTTGTTTGGTTTTTATTTATTCCAAAGAGAGCTAAATCTGAATAGGTTTTTTTTATTATTATTATTTCTGCCAAGAAATGAGGACGTAACCCTCCCCCTACCCTTCCCTGTTCCCTGCTGTGTTACAAGTGTACCTGTATCAAACATTTATTTATTGCAAATATTCATAAGGAAAAACTGTTGATGCTAATGATGGAAAAAATATTCTTGAGATGTTTCCTCCATGTCTGCTCAGACATACATGTATGTGATGTATACTGGAGATTAGATATGTAAGTACTCAACTGTTAGGCTACACGCAGTCTGGTGGAGGCAATGGCAAAGTTGATAGAAGCTTTAACTGGTCCCAGGATCCATGGAGCATTCTGAGTTGTTGGTGTAATGCTGCTTTTGGGTATTATGACCTGGTCCATGCTGCAAATTGTCTGTGGCAGGAATAAATTAAGGGTGGGGTTTTTTCTCCATTTTTACCTAAGCTTTTTAGTGTGTTACTTGTGGCCAGAGCTAACTACTTGCTCTGGCCTGCATGAAGTTGTCTCAGTGCTTTTGTGATCAAGTTCTAAGTTCATGAAAGGTAATAAAAAAGTGTCTATGCTGGCCAGAATCTCTCATGGTGGAAAAAAGCTGAGATACAAATTCTTATAATTTTCCCAGCTTTCTACTGAAGTTCACTTGAAAACAAAAGCTCCAAATTTTAGTAATGAGAACTTAGCTCCCACAAGTTCCTACAAGCTCTCACAAGCCCCCACTTTTCATAAGAACCTCAGATTAGGAGTAAGAAGATAGAATAGCCATTGCTTTGCAAGGGCCACTTCATTGTACAAAGATACATCCACAGAAAAGAAGGCAGATAGGATCTATGTAGTAGACCAAAATGGTAAATATCTCACCTAGAAGTAAGTTCAAGGCTCATGGCCATGTCAGTAATGAGCATGTGCATCACAACAGCCTTCTAAAAAAAGCCTTGAAATGCCATGGTAGCAACGTCAAGATATTTTAAGAACCCAATCTTTCAGCCAGAAATTACCCATTCTGCCATATTTTACATTCCTGTTAGTTCTGGGAATACACAATTGTTGGAGAGTGGATAAGGGAGCACTTAGACAGAGATATCAGAAAGCAATGTGATGTCCAGCTTGGACAGGAACCCTTACTAAATTGATGCTGCCTGAACTAAAAAAGTTGGTTATGAGACTCAAAAACAGACCAAGTAGATCACATTTACTTTCCGTGCTATGAAGGAAATTAGACTAATTATCATAACTGTCCCTTTTGATTTAAGATATTTAAGACTTGCTTATAATTTTAATATAATTGGAACTGGCTGATGAAAATCAATCGATTTTATTTGTAGAGATCAATGAGAGTAACAAATATTTGGAAATAAGACAATCCTTATGTTTCATGCAACAGCAAGGTCCTAGATGATTGTATGTCAAAGTAAGAATCATCTGAGAGAGTCTGGAATTCTATTATAAAACTGGTTGTATCTGGCGTGACTGTCTGGACTTTCATCAAGCCAAAGAATAGAAATGGGTTGAAGGTGCAATTTGTCTCTTAAAAAAGACTAAATTGGATTACATGGGTTGTACCTAAGTTGTACTTGGATTTTTGAATAATGCTACAGCGACCTTACAGCTTTTGGCTGTATGGTTATGGCAAATTGACAGAAGACCTAATTACTTAGTTGGAAAAAAATCTGGGGCACTGCAAGAAATGATGGAGATCTGTTAAGTGATTTTTTTTTTTCATAAATTATGAGCAGTGAGGCTTTCTTTCTTGAAGAAAGTGTACAACTGGAAAGAGTATTAGCAAGAGTGGCTGGTAAGCGACTCAGCCTACAATTTAAGAGGTCAAATTTAGGAGGCTAGATGTAGCTGTCTAGATTTGAGTTCAGTGTTTAGGAGGTTTTAAGAGGGTTTAAGAGGGTGGATGCAGTTAAACTGTGCTAGCTGACGTAGAAGTCAAGGAATGGTAGTAGGATTCAATATGGCAGCAAAGACATAACATTTGTGCTTTATATGGTGTGTATTTTTAGTTCCCCTTAAAAGTGGGACAGGGTCCTAATTTGCTTAGGAACTTCTTTAAGCTCAACTTTTTATTTTTCTGTCTTTAAGGCACACAGGTATTTTTTGCAAATCTGACTCTTAAGTGATTTGACCACCATCAAAAAAATGACAGGGAATGGGACATGCAATCATGCTTGTTATTTACTGCTGTTTTTCTAACCAAGGCTATTGCAAAGCTGGTCCTATCCTGTATTAGTCCATTTTTGTGTCCTTTGTTTCCATCTCTCCTCCTTCTGTTGCTCTAGCAGCCCTCTCAATACCTTCTCCTGCTTTGTCAGCACGGAGCAGTATACTGTTATCAACGTCTCCTCTCATTCCCAGTCCTTTCTGCATCTCTTTCCTGTTGTTGCCTCCAGTGACATGCAATGATGATAATGGGATGCAGTGCCACTGGCATGCTACCCCAAAGCCCTGCAAGGACTAGTACAGAGGTACAGAATTGCTTAAAAAGCCAGGAGCTTCTCTACCCAAAGGGAGGAAAAAAGCGATTGCTTGCTGCGTTAGGATCTGAATGCTCCTTGCCACTTCCTAGCAGAGCAGTTTAGAATCAAGCTCCACTGGATGATAATTGTTTTAACTACCCTTGCGGTTCTCTCTTCTATCCAGGGGCATGGCTGGGGAGGATGGGTGAAGTTGTGCAACTGATGTCTGCCTAATTCACAGAGTATTCCTAATTGGTTGGGATAGATCTCCCTGCCCTCCCTTCTCTCCCTTCCCCCACTGAGTTGCAGTTTAATCTTTTACTTACAGCTTTTTCAAATGAGTTTAATCTTTCTTTAAAAAGTCTGTACAAAAATAAAGTTGACTAACATGAGCATCTTCTGAACATAAATAATAAATAAATGTCTTTATTTTTGTTACCAGAAAGAAGGGATGTTAAAAAAATCAATAAACCATAATGATGTACAGTTTTTAAAATACAAAGTATTGTGATAAATGCAGCTCAGCTGACAAAGTCTTTGCAAAGGGAAGGTTAGTGGTAAGGATGACCATGTGACCATGACCATACCATAAACGTATAGATATTTACAAAGACAGTTCAGGCATCCTATAAATTTAGACTTGGTTAAAGGAAGGATGTGCTACCTCTGAAGAACAAACTAGAGCCCCTAAGTGAGTTTTATATGGTTTTCTACTGGGATGGTAGAAACCTTAGTGCTTCCACTGGCTGAGCTGGAAGCTACCTAGCTGTAGTTGATAGGCAACATGAGGGATTACAGCACATCTAAACAGGAGCCTGACTTGCTGTTGAACTGGGAGCCTCAGCTATACGCGGTTGGGAAGATGTTCTGATGTGATCTCAGAGCTGTGCTTCTACACCTTTCCCTTTTAGTCTCCATCTTAAGGTAAAATCAGATTTCACTAGCACAGGAAATGGAAGGGTTGGACTTCTTCACTACTCTGTTTGCGATATTCTTTACCTTTAGAAGCCATCAGTAAATGGTTTCAACCAAGTGACTAGGCATTAATGAGCACAATAAATCTCCACACATTAAGATTACTAATTGTACTGATGAATGCACTCTACTGAAGAGACCAACAGTTTTCTCCCCATAACCAATTTTAGTTTCTTTCTGATTTATTTAGTCTTATGCAGAATTCATACTTTTTCAGTGAGATACACTCAGACATGAGCTCTGAATTTTACTTGAAAAACTCTCAAAAGCATATAAAAACTGCAGTTTCCACTACAACTTTGGTTCTGTACCAGTTTTGTGCCAGTGAGAAGTCCTTTTGGACTGGCATTCTATTCATCATGTCCTCCAGTATTACTCCTTGCTTCTCTAAAGAGGTTATCTAACCTAGTGGTGCTGTTGTCGAATAATTATGTTGAACATTGTCTGCTGATGTTTCAGATTCATTCAGATTACGGAGTTTGTTGCATTTCTTCTGTATTTTCCAAAATGTAAGTCATTGTCCTGAATTCTTTTCACTGAAAATATGTACAAGTTCTTATGCTGTCCTTGCAAAATTGTGGCTTAGATCTGAAACAGGGTAGGCAACAGAGTTCATTTTTCCTGCAGACTTCAGATTTTTCATCAAGTCAATGATATAAAAAGACAGGTTGCTAGAGGAAGTCAAGTGTTTCCTCGTTAAATCATTATATGTAGACAAATTTTATTTTGACAAAATTAATTTTGTCAGGTAATGTATGCACCTGTTCTGACAGAAGCAGCAGAAGCAGTTCCTTCCATCAGGAAAAGAATTGCTGATCACCTACTTTGAAAGATCTTTTGGCTTGGTGCTTGGGGCACTCATCTGTGATGTGAAAAAGTGCAGTAAAAATCCCTAGTCTGCATGAAAGACAGAACTAACTTGAATCTTAATCTCTTCCATTGTAGCTATCCAGGGCTCACACTGTTCATACACTTTATTAGTTAGCAAAAAAAAATTTGTTTTTTTCTTAAGGGCTGATGCTAACTATTCCAATAGCCTGCGGGATTTTATTTATTTTCTTCCAGGATCCTATCACAGTGTGATTTCTTCGCCAGTTTTTGGCAGGTATGCAGGAAGCCAGAATAACCATGATTCAGATGAAAAAATAAATACGTCCTCTTTTAGACTTTAGAGGCTTCATGTTGCCTGATTCCAAATCTTACTATGTGTTTTACGATATGAAATACTATTTTGTAACAACTGATAGAATGGGAGGAAATGGCCTCAAGTTCCACCAGGGGAGGTTTAGATTGGATATCAGGAAAAAATTCTTCACTGAAAGAGTAGTCAAACATTGGAACAGGCTGCCCAGGGAGGTGGTGGAGTCACCTTCCCTGGTGGTATTTAAAAGACGGGTAGACAAGGTGCTGAGGGACATGGTTTAGAGGTGGAATTGGTAGTGTGAGGTTTATGGCTGGACTCGATGATCTTAAAGGTCTTTTCCAACCACTATGATTCTGTGATTCTGTGATCTTCTGGTTTTCAGTGGAGTCTAGTAATCACATTACAATTTCTTAGCTGGCCTCTGCTCCCAAGAGCTTGGCTAGACGAACAAGTTGCAGGTCAGCAATGCAAGCTGGAGTTTTGAGACCGCTTTAGCTACTCTGTGGTTCCTGTGCTACTTACTTAAGGCAGCTCAACCCTCTGTGAACATCACTGAGCTTACCTTGCTTGGGAAGTTACTCTTCTTTTAATGCATAGAATGATTTAAGGATACCAAATCCTGCACCAACCAAAGAAGATACCTTACAACTAAAAATTAATAATGAAGAATTTTTGGAAAATTACTTGAATGTAAAATTTAAAGGCTAGTAATGAATACTGGGTCAAGAAAATATCACTGTGAGGTCCGTGTGATCCGAGGCTGCCAACACAATGTCCTTTACATATTTAATCAGAGGAGTAATTCTTCAATAGTAAGCCTTGGTGCAACTTAGTAGGAGTACCTCATCCATCTGGATACTTCTATGAGTTAAAAAAAAAAAAAAAAGAAAAAAAGAAAAAAAAATGAACAAATGCATTTGGAGAAGAGTGGGGACTTGTGAGGGATCAGTTTAAAAGAAGGGATTAAAAGGACTGCATACAGCCCTGAGGGGAAACAATAGTCTACATACATTGGAAGATGGCAAGCATTAAAGACTGAAAACAAATATATGAGATACTAGGAGAGGGTTTAGTTAGATCCTCTTTTCCCATGTGAAATTATGGGTCAATTTCTAGATAAACTTGTTTAGAGGGTTAGCTATTTGCTTCTAATAGTATTGTGAACAACAATGTGTGGGAATTTTAAAAATACTAGCATGGTGCCTGGAAAAATAAGTGTGAATTGACTGTAGGAAGTAAATCTATACAGGCTTGGAGATAGTTCAGCATAATCAGCTTTTTCCATCCATAACTCAGAGGATATTGTGCAATACTAAAAGCAGATACTTCTGGCCACTTGACTATTAATCTCTTACAGCTATAAGACTATGAATGGTAGGTGTTAAAATCAGCCACAGGAGGGCTCTTGCATTATTTCCCTGCAAACCTTTCAACATATTGAGGATAATAAAGGAAGAAACCTATTCAAGCAAGTATAGACAGAGGCTAAAAAGATCAAGTCAATCTGTGCTCTAGTTCCTGTCAGTATGCGCAGGAAAGGAACGCTCTGAATCATGAATAGTTCACTGTGCATTTTATTTCATCTGCTTGTAGAAGCAAGAGTGATTTCCCCTTCTGTGATTTTAGCTCAGTGCCATGTTTCTCCAGTAATAGGGCATGGTTCAGCGTATACGTTAGAGTTCTGGATATGAGAACTGAGATAAAGATGAAGTTTCCATGGCAGTGTTAAGCATCTAGTTCAGGTTTTCCAGACATCTAAATTTGATGCTGCAACAGTCGTTATTAAAGTACTTTTTCTAATTTTTTTGCTTCTACTGCCTTCACTGTGACTTGAGGCCCATCAGTCAGTGCTACAGCTATTTAGCTGAACTCCCAAAGCAGCATGCTGAATTCCTAGGGCAGCAGGTCAGTGCACATGGTCTAGGACACTTTGGATGCTCATGTGGGTATCTGATCAGAAGTGGCCACAAGACACAAGCAAAAGCCTTGTGGGAACTTAATGAGAGCTCAATATTGTTAGAGCAGTTGTGAAATACAGCCTTCTCCAAAGGATCAAACTTCCACATTGGAGCTGACTCAATCTATATCTTGCTTTCTTCTTTCCCTCAGGAAAAGAAACTCTTACCCTATGCTAGATTTACAGGTGCTAAACAAGGACCTCCCCAACAGTCAGTTGATCTACAGGCTTTTTTTTTTTTGTCTCAGAGATAACCAGCCAATCTTTCCACTCACCAAGTGTACAGACATCATGCAACTTTATTTTCTTTTCCCTTAGGACATCCCTATCAAAATTTTTTGCTCTTCCAGAAAGACTCTATTTTTTTGCAGGACCCTCAAAATCATTCCTGTCCAAGTATAAGGATCAAGACAGTTCCTTCATACTCGAGAGCCTTCCAAACTTGCTGCTTGTTCTCCAATTTGCACATGCTTTCCAAATGAAACATTTAGGGATGCAGTGGGTGTGCAGAAAATTAACTTTTTCTTGCCCTGATTCAAAGTAAAGATTAGACATCTCTTCATGGTTTTATATGCCGTTCATAATATACTGGTAGTGGACCCAACTTAAGAAAATAATTAAAATTTTGCAGATATTGGTTTCTTTTTCCCTGTGGTATTATACACACACAGACACACACACACAAAAGAAAAAAAAAAAAAAAAAGATAAAAGCAGAACAAGAACACTCTGCTGTTCAAGGTTTTCACACTAGTGTTAGAAAATTATTTCAAAATACAGCTCTGATTGAAACATTATTGAGATTTTTACCTCTGATCTATTCTTCCTCAATTGAAGTTTTATGTTTTTTCCACTCAGTGGAAAGAGGCAGCTCAACTCACATGAGAACTGTTGCTCTGGAAGTCACCATCCATCAGCACTCATAAAATGTCCTTCTCTCTCTATTGATATGTAAGGAATTTGAAATTACTAAATTCATAAATGAACACTTTAATTAAATACTTAATAAATAAATAAATTGAGAAATCCATACCATTTATTTGTTTCCCTCAGTCTGCCACTTGAGTAACCAAACCACCAAGCTATTGACTATTTAGATATAGTATGAGACACAGGAGAACAACTTTTTATTTACACCTATTTTTGGTTTTTTTCTTTTTGCCAGAAGTTCCGTCCTTCTCTATCTTGGCTAATATCTTTTTTTGGAAAGCTCATTTTTTATAACATTTTTCCAAGGAAAAGGCATTTCATCTGGCAATGCCTGAGGAGCTCTTTGAGAAACTAGTAGTTCATATTTTCCTACTGAGTCCTTCCTAGAGTACTAAATGCCATTTTTTTCTAGAGTACCCACATTTTTAAAAGCACTCACCCCTTTGGGTGCTGAGCTTCAAAGGGGAAATCCATCCACAGGTGCCAATGTGAGGGATGTGAATAGTGAGAGATGCTGTGTTGTTTGTACATCTGCACCTGGCCTGTTTTGAAAACCATCTCCACCACTGCTGCCTCTGGCACTTATTCCCTTTCCTGTCCCACGATGTTTTTTTACAATGCCCCCGAGGCCCAGCATATCTGACCATCAGGACAACAAGCCACCAGGCAGCAATGAACAGCAACCATGTGCAGAGAATTCCTTCAGAGTCGCCCCCCTCTGATTTCTCCCCTTCTGAATGTTTGCTCTTTCATACTTCACTGGAGAATTGTGTTATCTCCACGAGATGTAGCCAGGCTTAGCGCGAGAAAGTCTGCAGCGGTACGCTGCCCTCCTCCTGGAGATGCTACAATGGAACAAGTTGCCTAATTGATAGGAACTGGGGTTCTTCTTGACTAAAAGAAATAAAAATGAAATAAAATAAATAAATAAAGAAAATAATAAGAGGTGGGGAGAGTGGGGGAGAGAGGGGGGAAAAAAAAGGGAGAGCAACTTTTTTCTCCCCCCTTCTTCTCCTCTGAAGGAAGCAGCAGTGTCTCCTTGCAGAACGACAACCCTCAGGATACAGCAGTTGTCTTCAAATCTGTGACCATAAAAAATCATTATCTCTGTGAAATACAGCAATTTGGGAGATAATCAAACAGTGACCAGGGGGCAGAGCTGCCAATCTGAAGGATTATGCTCTGTGCACGCTTGATTCTGTCTGACCTTCCTCCGAGCCAGCTGTCAGCTTGGCGAAAACGCACACGGATCGACTCAGGGCACATTCATTAGACTGTCTTCGGTGAAGAAGTCATTTGCATAAAACCCCAGCTTTCTTAATTAGTACTTCATTTTTCCCTTGACTTATTTTGTGGCTAAGTTCACTTGCCTTTTTTTTTTTTTTTTACTTGCCAAAAAATAAAACAGGGGAGGAGATTTCTTTTTTTTTTTTTTTTTTAATGTGGGGCAGGAGGGAATATGACTTGTAAATTAACTCAGTGATAATTAGCCTATTAACATTTTCAGAGATGTAGGAGGTTTCCAAATCTTAAAAAAAAATAATAAAAAAATAAATCAGAAGCGGGGAAAAGTATAGGGGGAATATTGTGCTTGAAATTTATTATCTGAACTTCTGGATTAGCAATATTGAAATGTTGGGCAAGAAAGATCACACAGCTCATGTGTTGAAAAATCTCTCTCCTTTTACAATGATGCATACCCTTACTCATTCTAAGACTACTTAGGAAAATATTCCTTTATCATTCCCACGGACAAGCAATGGAATTTTTTATTGTTAGAAAAACAAAAATATCTTTTTCTTCTACTGCAGTTAATATTGGGTGAACTCGTTGGATTAGGAAGAATTTAACCCCATACTGCAGTTTTACCCAGACTTTTCTCATACTTACCAACCACGATTTTCACATCTCCTAAAAGCTTCAAAACCATAGTTGTTGCAAAATAAACTGCAAATTGTTGTATGAGTATAAAGTATTCACTTTAGATCCACTGCAACTTCCCGATTTACAATTTTTATGTGATTGCTGGGAACAAACAAGCCACAGGAATGATTGCTGGGTGTTACAAAGAGTGTTCAGAGTAAAGAGAGATGCCAAATTAGTGCAGACATTATCAAATTTGTTCTTTAGTTCAAAGTGGATGCTAATGATGCTTGTCCTCTGTTTGATATTCTACTCTTGCCTGATGTAGGAAGGTATTTCAATGTGTTCCTAAGTTTAATCACAAACTAGTCCAACTTACATCTCAGTATCACTATCAGAGCATAATTATTGTGCAAGGGGAGGGAAATCCTGAAGTCCAGGCAACGTCCTTGTCACTAATAAATCAGAAACTAACAGATCAAAGGCATAGACATCCCGTAACACTGCTTTTGTGGCAGCATTCTGTTTAAAATGGTGCAAAAAGTAGTAAAACTTGCTGCTATGATTTGTAGATTCCTCATCATTGTGCAAGAAAGCAAAAATATACCTGGGGACATCTGTTCTTAGATAAATATTGCAGCTCTGCTTCCAATTTTACAGTTCTTCTCCAATGCAGGACTTACTTAGAGTTTCAAGACAAGAAAGGTGACTGTAAGTCAGGATATGGAACATCTCTAAAATTGAAGAATCAGGACTTTTAGAAAAATAATATTTCAGGTACTTGTTTATTAGTGAAATGAATAGTGCCAGGACCTGTTCTCTGGTCCTGAGGGCAATGGGCTCAGACTGTTGTGTGCATACTATTAAATTGCCTCAGCTTCCAAACTGGCTTGAATGCACCCAAATTACCTAAAAGGAATTGTCTTTGGCCCACACTAGGACCCCAAATATGCAGTGAAATCATCTGAGAGAACACTAGTTGGTCTGGAACAAAACCACACTGAAGACTGCTCTGGATATATAACAGTGTGAACAGCCGCACTTTAGTGCCTGTGTCCATTTCCAGCAGTGTCTTGTTTACTTGACAGATGTACTCCCAGCTATTTCCATTTGGGAATTAAAATTAGTTTTGAAGTCCATTTCAAATTTTATCCACTGGGAAGTTGCAGGAAATGTACTTAAGGAGTTAGCTTGAAAACCCGTATATGTATGTTATCAATATTATTACTAAAAAGGCAAATTAATGAAAAATTCTGAGGACTAGGTGTGTAGACTTTTTATAGACAGGTTGAAGCAACAGAATGCCAAGCTCTTGCTTTTGTGAGTTATACATTGCTATGGGTTACTTTACAGCAGTGAACTGCTTCTGAATTTCAGCTGCTGTGGTCCTACTCCAAAGGACTTCCACATTTCTGAACACACGTTTTCTTTCTCCTGTGATGTAGAACAGTATTTCAAATGTGCCAAGAGCAGCTGTAGTTATAGAAGACTAATGCAAACAGCACAGAAGTCAATAGAAAGATTGTAATGTTTACTTTAACCATTTTTACACTAAGTTCTTCCCATTTAAATCTGGAAGCTTATGGAAACCTGTCAGAAAAAGACTAATCTTCAAAGATTTTTATTGTTTATGTGTAGACTAAAGGTGCCAAATTGACTACTGGGAGCTGTTCATTAAAGCTGGATTGAAATAGGAAAAATCTCTAAAAAATATCTACACAGTTTCATTCTTATGGGAAAAAGAAAAAAAAAAACTCTCCTGGAAAAGATCTGGATGTTGGAGTTGACCAATATGCAGTCCCTCTGTGAATTATGTTACACTTACCCTCAGTAGGTTTTGGGTATATCCAATACGCTCTCAGCCTCCCAGCATTTAAAATCTATTGTTTGTATCCTTTGATGAACTCCTGTAACCTTCTGTTACTCTGGGAAAATTCACCAGATTGCAAAAGATGAAAATTTATTTCATTATTAGACCAAAAGATTCAGCAGCAATTCCTGATTTAGTTGCTAGGAACAGTGTAAAGTCTAGTTATAACCTTTTCACGTGACTTTTATGCCCTCTCAGTGACACCACACTCAGTAGACATACTCATTCAGCTCTCAGCCTTCATACACCAATTCCAAGACTCCTGGCACAGACCTACAGGTGCTTCACTCATGTTATTCAAAGCTTACTCCTTATTCTCTTTCCCTCTGAATTACAGTTGCAATTCAGAAAGGTCACGTTCTCAGATGTAAATAAAATATTGTTCTTACGACACATTCATATAAGTCCAAGAGCAGTCATCAATCATTGCTAGTTGATTCAATACAGTAACAGCTATTTTAGGCCCTTATCAAAGAATTTATTTTGTATTTTCACTCTAGGTGAAGGTCATCTTACCTGACTTTTCCAATATCAAAATTAGGCATTTAGTCTGAGCTAGCTGACTATGTTCCTGCTAGAGTTGGAAGGAGGTGATATATCAAGACAGAAATCAATTCCAACTAAGAGACACAAATTTATGATGGGATGAATTGTTCTCCCTGGGATCTAGTCTTTCCTTGCTGACCATTGGGGTAATTCTTGGCAGTTAACTTCATCAAGGAACATTATTTTTAGAAAACTACAGTTCAATGAGATGGGTCAAGGTATTAATTCCTTCAATACATGGTACATATAACACACTTGAAAGTTTTCTTGTCATTGTAGTAATTTCATTTTAATATAATAATAATTTTACAAGTATAATGTCATGGACCAGTTTCCAAACTCATTTTCTGTCTTCTTGTTTTGTCTCAGAGCGTTGGGAAAAGTAATTCTTATTGAATAACACTTATTTTCTGTAAGCACTTGCCTGAGATAGTCCATTTTATCCATTTTGACACCAGCAGCTCAGATGACAAACCTACCTTATTAGCTAACGTGTGGGTTCCTTCATTGAGGAATGAGACACATGAAGCCCTGGAGAATGATCAATCTCACCTACAAGAGGTGATTAAGACATTGAAGTTGAAATGCTTCTCTGGATGTGTCTGTCTGACTGCAGGAGACAAGATATCTAACTAGGTCTAGGCTCCTGATTTTTTAATGGCTAAACTGGAATAGATTTTGTTGATTACTCCTGTGTATCATGTATAGTGCCACGGAATTTATTAGGATTTCCATGAAATAAAGCACTATTGCAGCCTTCAGTGATTTTATAATGAGTGCTAGTAATTGATGGAGTTTCAAATCCATGAGTTCAAGACGCACAGAATATACCGAATATTTTCTGGTGTTCTACTGCTTCCACTACTGTTTCTATGTATGACACTTAATTACCTTCTCTTATATCATCCTGCAATTGTAAGGTCTAGAGAACCCGCAGAGTCCATAAGCAAATCCATAAGGCTGGATGGTAAACTCCAATGCAACAGAGAGATGCCAAGAGTTCCTGGCAAATGGATGGAGATAAGCACTGGCCTTCTACTCCCGCCTTGAAAAACTGTCTCTCTTCAATCTCCCTCTTTGGCTTCTTTCAGATTTGTGGATACACCCTGACAACAGTTATGTATGGACATAACTTAATGACTAAAATTCAAAATAGGGATTGCTTCTTCAACAAAGTACTCTATAAAAACAATAACAAAAACACATAAATAAAGGAAATATGCTCCTAGGTCTTCACTGGACTCAAGGAATGTTTTACTCATTCAAGATACCTCCTTGGTATGATGTGTCTTTTCTCAGCCTTCAGCATTTCACATCATATCTTCTCATTGCTACTTATTTTGTTCCCTGAACTGCTGATTTTTTTTTCTTTTCTTTACCATCTCCTTTCTCTTTTTAACAACTAAAATTTAACCTAAATTTCCCTGCCACTGCTTAAATCCATTACATTTCACTCTGTCCTAGTTGACTAATGAGAATAATTATCAAACTATTTTTCAATGTGAATTATCTACTCAGGCTAAAATAAAACCACCAATCTCATTTTCAGTGAAAATCCTGAGTCTGGCCAACAATTACAATCCCTGAAGTAAAATAACAGGATTTTATTTACTAAGGTCTTCAGTCTATTCATTGGTTTTTATTGGCATTGAAATAACATTTGGGCAAGATTATATTGCATATCTTTTTTTTTTAATATGGCTGTTTAAAAGCTCACAATTAAAAAGCCTCTGTTACTACTCTGATGTTGCCACTAGGATCGAAAAGGGATTAGTGCCAACTTTCTCAGCTACTAAAGCATGTGTATACTACTGAACACACACTCACTGGAATGCTCATTTCCAGAAAAAAAAAAGGACATGGAAATAGGATTCTTTCCAAGATGCTCCAAGCATCAGCCAAAGGACTGGATCTTTGTGCTGCCTTGGCACAGGGAATCTCTCAGCTGGTGTAAAACTAGTGTACCTAGTTTTTCTGTCAGTTTTTCCCTTAATATAGCTTGAAAATCAGCTGCACTAATGCTCATCTGGGATATGATTCCTGGGAACTGTAAAATACAGCATCTTCTACACTGCTCTGAGTTACTCTTTGCAAGGGCAAATAAAGACATGACTTGATGTTTGCAGAGATATGCTGTGTTAGGATACAATATCTTACTGTGATGAAGAATATATATATCTAATTTTTTTAAAAAAGATTAAATATTATTGTATTATCATCAGTATCCTCATTAGTGGATCAAATCTTCCCAAGAACTGGGGAGCAACAGGCTGAAAAATCATTGGGGATGAAAAAATGCAAGAAAACAGCTGTGGTATGTAAAATGAAGACATGATTCCCTTAGAGTAACTGCCTTGATTCCATCAGCTCAGATACTTAATGGAGCTTGCATTACAAGGAATGAACACGTAAAACCATGTTGAGTCAAATTCATGGTCCAACATAAAGAAGGATTTGGAGTCAAAAGCATAGATGCTGAGGAGTTCTGGGGGTAGTTCTCACCATTGCCACAGCAATCCCATGTCATTTTTGCATTACCTGACCTCAATGTGCCTCAGCTTTGGCTTTAGACTATATTATCCCTTTGTTCAGACAGCTCATAAACTTTCCAAGGATTGTGTCTCACCATGTGTTTGCAACATCTCTGTCTCAAATGATTCCTGAGCTCACCTGGAACTTTGGGAATACAAATACCTCAGGAAATAAAAATGATAGCAGATGGAGGGACTCTCCTTAGAGCATTTACATACCGATTGCTAATCACAGAAGTGTAATAGCAACTCAAGTTAGCAGTAATGTTGACATCCTTCTGATGTAGTCCTCTATCTAGTCCATGTAAAAGGATAATCTGCTGCTGCTGCTTGCTAAGGGAATTGCACCACAGGCATAATAAGCACCATTTAGTTGCCTAAGCATAGGTGCCATATCAGCAAGCAAGGTTAGCTAAAACACCTCCAGGAGACCTACGGGGACTCATTCATGTCTGGAGTAACAACTGGAGGCCAAGCAGGATATAACGTGTGGTATCCAAAATAACAATAAATGCCTCCCTTGAAGTGGCTGAATACTTCTCACATTTTCAGCTCAAGAAGTTTTACTTCTCTCTGTTCCTAGTATCATCTCTTAGAATCATAGAACCATAGTTTTGGTTGGAAAAGACCTTTACAATCATCAAGTTCAAATGAAAACCTAACACTGCCAAGTCCAACTCTTGGTCCAATGCTGAAAAAATAAAAGACAAGTTTGGCAACATGACTAATTTTTCCTGCTTCTTGATTTTACGTATTGTTGAAGGTTTTTTTTTTTAACAAAATAAAGTAAAATTAAAATATCTGAGTAATTTAAATCCTATAATTTGACTGATGTTTATTATGAAATATCTTGTTTAAATTTCTATTAATTTTACATAGAACAAAGTTAAAATAATATATCTTAGCATTATCAAAATAATTTCAGAATTTTTGACATTTTATTTCATCTCTTTTAAAATATAACTTTATTCTGAGGAAGAAAATATCATTTTCACCATTCTGTGATTTTTCAAAATTGTAGAATGAAAAGAGAGCTACAGCATATATCTATCGTACCCCAGTTAAGCTGCTGCTCTTACAGAAGGCATAATTAGAGAGACGTAAAAGATTTGCACATGGCAGGAGACTTCACAGAGATTTCTTGGTGTTCAGGACCTGGTCAATGATAACTATAAACACTTGTAGTTTCTCAGCTGAAATATTTGGAAAAAGAGTATAACACTGAGTGGAGAAGGAGATGAAGCTCTCTAAAAGAGCAGCTTATAGCAAACCCAAGTTTTCATTTATACAGTGTCTCTGAATTCACTGGATTGTTTGATGGAGAATGTCATCTTCAGTGGCAACACCAACTACTTTTCCACAGATTAAAAAAGACACCAAATATAATCTTAAAGTAACAGATATGCTTTGATTTCAGTTCCAATATAAAAATAAAAACAATTAATGCAAGTTTTTGTCACCTCTATGTAAATGAGAAGGACCCCAGAGAGCTCAACAGAATTATTCCAGATTTTCACCGATATAAATCAAACCAGGATTTTAGTCATCTTACTTGAACAGAATTAAAATGCAACTTCAAATTACATCAGTTGCCTAGACATATTTATCAACACTGAGCATCTTCTCATCTGCAAGACTCAGTAACAAAAGCTTTATACCAAGCCTGGTGCTTCACTGTACTTGGTGCTGTTCCTACCATAGAAAAGACCAGATCCTGTCCTATTTGCAGTCTGAATAAATGAGACAGATAAAAATCAGGGATAAGGAAACTATATTGTCCCCTTTTTTAAAGATCAGGGAATGAGGCACACAGCAATTAAGTGTTGCAGCCAAGGTCACATTGTGATTTGCAATCCATAGCACGTCT
The DNA here is from genome assembly GCF_000700745.2 of Antrostomus carolinensis. NCBI lineage: Eukaryota > Metazoa > Chordata > Aves > Caprimulgiformes > Caprimulgidae > Antrostomus > Antrostomus carolinensis. The sequence goes on from NW_010312651.1 coordinate 70,729, forward strand.
AGGTTTTGAACTCATACTTCAAACTTCACAATCAAAACAATATTTTTATTATTATTTTTTTTTTACAAAGCAAAACATTTGTGTTGAATTTTTTTAATGGTTAACATATCACGTGGCAAATGTAATTTTTAAAATTATATTGCTTAACAATTCTGTGTTTACTTATTTTATCCTGTTTATTTTCATTTAGAATGCTAAGGTTTTGTTTTTTTTTTTTTCTTTTGAGGGAGGGCTTTTTGCTTAAGTATCAAATTGCAATCTTACATAAGTCCAAATAAAATAAAATAAAATAAAATAGTTACCTAAATACCATTACCTGAAATTTTGAAACATTAAGACTTCAAAAGGGTTAATTAATTACATTAGCTGTGTCATTATCCTGGCAACATTCTGCCTGAGGGTGTATAGATCTATTCAGCTGCTGAGTTTGAAAGAGCTGTGTCCTTCTCTCACAGAAGAAAATTCATCAGACATTAAAAACATAGTCATTAGCAGAACATATTGTTTTCTCTCCACCAGATTGGAGAACATCAGACAGAATAATCAAAACAAATATTAAATAAATACTTTTTTTTAATATGGAACCCAGAATTCATCACAAGTCAGAATAGATTTTTTCCATGATAAATTGAAAGGGTTTAATATTTATTGAATGTGGAGAACCAACAGTTCTCCACGGTTTCGCATCTTTGGAGTCAAAAGTGTGTGTAAAATGCTGCTGTATTAGAATGATAAAATATACTATCACTTTTAACAGGTGTAAATAACTGTATAAGATATATCTAGCATAAATATAGAAAAACCGATAAAATAATGAAAGGACAAAGATGCTTAAAGGTATTTAATGGGTTCCATGTAAAGGGAGATAAACTAAAATAAAACTCTTCAGCCTGGAAAGATGGATTGTTTCAGAATGTGACAGAATTCTATGAAATCATGACAATCATGGAGGAGGTGAAGAAAGAACAATTATTTGTTGTTTCTTGTAATACAAAATCTAGGACATATCAAAGTTATCTAAAGGTGGACTCAAAATGATTAAAGGAAAGTACTTTTTCACGCAACACATAATTAAACTGTGAAACTCATTGCCACAGGATGTTGTGAGTGTCATAAGTTTTCATGGGTTCAAAAAGCAATTAGATACAAACATGGAAGGCAAACCCTTCATAGACTACTACAGACAAAGAAATAAGCCCCAGGTCAGGAAACTGCATAACCACAAATTGCAGGAAGCTGGAAAGCTAAAATGTGGGAACATCAATGTATATTCTCCTTTTTATGCTCCTTCCCAACAAGCAGTTGTTACTGGTCATTGCCAGAGACTGAAAAACTGTCTATATAGTCTGTGGTCTTACTGAATACATCTTCTTTTAGAAACCAGTTGAGAATTAGTCTAAAAATCTTAGCCCTAGAGTAAGAGGAAATATTTTTGAAATTATAAGCATATCCTACGTTTTCATGTGGTGCTGTATGTCTTGTACAAACCCCTGTGGGTTCATCCTTTCTGCTGTGCTAAACAGCAAAGTTCTGGGGCACATGATGAAGAACACATCAAATGCTTGTGATAATTTAAGATCTTTTCTGTCAGAAGAACTTGGAAATGCATCCACCAAAAGTGGTCCTGTTGGAAACTCTTTCATCTCCATCACCTAGAAAAGCCAAATTGAGGGTTGTATATCTATTGTGTTATGCATCCATAACTGTGCATTTCTATTAAATGCTTCTTAAATAATAAAAAAAGATATTTTCATTTATGAGATGTCAACAGCCTAGAAGAAATCCTGAGTTTAAAAAAATAAAAATACAAATTATCCCTGTTTTGAACTGTACAAAAACTGCTCGTAGTTCTAAGCAGTTATACCCTGACATCACTTCTGGTTAGTGATGGGCTTGCATGGAGAAGGACTCACAGCCCATGAGAGTACTTCTGATTTCACAGTCTAGTGTTCAATACTTTTTCCGTGGGCACACCTAGAGTGAAGTGACAACAATACTAATACTTAAAAATGTTTTCCAAATAGATGTGCACAATGGTAAAGAATGAACTTTCATGGGGGTTCTTCATTCTGACATAGATGTAGAACACAAGGCACAGTAGGCAAATACAAATTTTCAAAAGTCTCTAAATCAATTAAATCTGAGCAACATTTGTGATATTGGCAAAAGGCGTTGTCTTGACACCTGGGGCATTCCCTGACAAAGTTCACAGCTCTGTAAACTACCTCAAAAAAATGATCACAATTTTTATAAGAGAACCAAAACCGTTGCATTTTCCCAAATACTATGTAGAGAGTTGACTTTAAATGTGGGAATGTTTCCCTTGCAATTGGCAGAAATTATACTATAAAAGCTGAACATATGTACGAGATTTTCTTATGGTTTTTCCTTTTTGCTGTTGTTATTTAGAGGTCTCTATAGAAATTTCTAATATTCTAGTGATGTAAACTGTGTGAGTATAGACAAGAAATCTAGAAATCATAAAAAACTAATTTCATTCATTATAGAAACAAAAATTTGAGGATAAAAAAAAAATGAACCCCAGCCTCAACTCTGCCTTCCAAAGCTATTAAAAAGTGAAAATCAATAATTGATCTCATAAACAGTTAATTTTGGAGTGTTAGAAAGAATTTGGAAGGACCCACCACCTCAGCTCATATAAGAAATATTTTACAGCAAATAAGTAGAGAAGCTTATGATGCAGATCTATAGACGTACAGTATTAAATACACTAAAACTATATAAATCTCTGTTCAAATCTCCACATGATCCCAGGCACAAAATTTGAAAAATCCTTGTTTACTGATAATATATTCTTACTCAGAGAGCTAAGGGGCAAATGGGAATTCTGACAATGAGCTCAGACCCAGAATACAAGAGTAAAAATATTACATTTACCCAGATTGCTTGGACAAAGCATCCAGCTTCCCTAAAGACTCTGTTAACTCCATGCAATACCTACATCTCTCAGGACCTGTCAAAGAACACCACAGTGTAAGAGGTCATGATTTTTCCCCTGTACTGGGCTTTTCAGTTCCAAAAAGCCTGCTTGTTTCTTGTTAGGAACTGGGGAAGCTACGGGAGGTCATTAGCAGTGACAAAAGACATTGCAAAGTTTCTGGAATCGTACTAGATTGTAGAATAGAAACAGAAATTATCCATACTTTTTATTTTTGTTGTCTCCTGATGCATCCTAAAAAACTCTTCTTGTTGGAAAACCTTTTTTAACATTTATCATTGAATATCAAAATTGTGACATGAGCTGAAATCTCCAAATCCACTTTAAAATGTCAGTGAGGGAATTTGCTGGTTCATCCTATCACTTCACACTTGAATTATGCAGCCTGAGTTGATTTACAAAGGTCTTTTGGTCACTGACAAGCCCTCGAGACTCAGTTCAGGTGCCTCATGGAGACACCAAGTGTAATTTGAGATGTCAAAGGTATCCTGAACATCTGCAGGGGCCAGCTAGATCTAACTCAGGACTTTTAGGAGACCTTACCACCTCTGGAGCAGCAATTGGGAGTTGCTACATATCAAATGGCACTGTAAACTGAACTGAGTGCTTTGAGAGATTTGCAGACAGATGTCTAATTCCCCTTGATAGTTAGAAAAGTATCAGGAACCCAGCTAGCCTGATTTATTTATTTATTTATTATTCCTTTTGTGGTTTTGATACAGTTGCCAGCACATATTTAGAATAGTTATTAGAAAGAAATCTTTCTTGTGAGGGTGGTGAGACACTGGAAGATGTTGCAAGAGAGGTTGTAGATGACCTCCTTGAAAGTGTTCAAGGCCAGGTTGGACAGGGCTTTGAGCCCTGGTCTAGTAGGAGGTATGTCTGTTCATGGCAGGGGGGTTGGAACTGGATGATCTTTAAGGTCCATTCCAACACAAACTATTCTGTGATTCTATGATTCTATGATTTGAGTCACCCATAGTGTCTGGTTTTGCTGTCACTCAGGAATTGCACGGATCACTGTATGTTGTGTGTTGTATCTGTCAGTCCCTTGAAATTCTCTTGGTTCTCAACCAAGATAAATAACTATGATATCTATGATAACTAGATATCTATGCTGAGACAGCTAAGGTGATCTCTACATCAGTCTGCCTGCTTAGACACACTACTGCCACTGCAGATCTGACCTACTGAGTCTATCGGTGTTTAAGACTGAGTGTAATTTTAAAAGAGCTGTAATTTCATCCATTAGACTGAAATTCCTCTATGTTGCTTCTACTATCTGTTGCAATCCTGTAGCAAATGTCTTGAAGGAGGGTACCTAAACACAGGCACAAGGGTCATTTAAAGTTTAGGGCTGATCCTATTGCCAAGGGATCTAGCTCTATATCCAGATATCCCCAAACCTCTGACCCTAAAGTGGAACTAATGTAGCATACAGGTCCTCCCTCCAACAAAGGAAGGAATAAATCAGCATTCTCCAAAACCTCAGTAAATGTTTTAGGCACTAAGATATAACATGTAAAATAGCACCCTACCTCCTTTTTTAAAAAAGTTTCTAAGTGGTTATTAACAACACTGTCTGGCTACCAGACTTCTACCTTCTTAAATTAAAAATACAGTATATTCCATTACGCAGTAGGGACCAATCTGTCCATTTAGTATTATAGATGTCATTATAGGTATATTTAAAAAGTCTCCTATTTTGAGCTTGCTATCAAAATTCAAAGGGTGGGACATGCTTCATATATTGAAAATCATCACTATGCAAAGAGCTGACACATAATATTATGCATGGAAATATTTTCTTCCATATGTTTTCAACCACGTTCAACTAGTTGTACACCTTTTGTACCAGATCTCCACACAGGATCGCTGAAAGGTGGGACAACAGAAAGCTATATATGGTTTCCTACAGTAAATAATGTGGGAATCTGACTGCTATGTGTGAAAAATAAATAACTTGCTCCACCTCATAGTACTTTGAGGGGAAGGGGGAGATACTCATGACTTGATTTCTTTTTTTTTTTTTTTTCCCCCCTCTTACTGCTTTTCTACTGATAATATGTTAGGGAAAAATTAAATATTAAGTAGAAATGTAATAAAACGGCTTTCTGTTTCACCAGAGGATGATGGATGAAGTGGAGAGGATACCTGTTGAGTTTACGGAGCTGATTCATCAGCCTTCTGTTTGACCCACAGCTGTCATCTTCCTACAAATTAATGTTTACCACTTTTCAATGCCTTCATCTTGGGAGGAATGAGAAAGGAGAGGAATTAAGGAGGGAAAAAACCTAAAAAACCCCAGGTTTTGTGAAGAAGTTCAGGGAACATAGTACATCATAAGCTAATTACAGCTCGGCCTGTCCGAGTGTCACTCTGCCATGGTGAATTATAGGCATGAGGCTGCAGCACTTCACTTTCTTACTCATAACTAAATCAGAATCCTTTTAAGTTTTAATTAATCTGCTTAGCTTTAGTTGTGAGGGAGCAAGGGAGCAGGGAAGGAAGGCAGATTAACCCTTCAATTGACAAGTACTTTCACAGTATCTCCTCTTGGGCTATTTTTTTCTTAAGGACCTGAGGGAGACAGTATTATCAGTGTGATGTGGGGGCCTATTAGGTAGTGAATTTTTTTTTTTTTTTAATTTGCCAGTGTCTGACTAGTCTTTTCTATTTCATTATCAAAAACCAATTAATTTTCTGTAAAAGCATCAAATTAATTACAAAATACTATGGAAATATAAAGAATGGAGGAATTTCCCTCTTCTCTCCTCCTACCCTTGCCTCATTATGGGAAACATGTTGGGCCCCTTGGCAGCAAAGCCCTATTAAAGAACTACAGACTCTCTAAGTCCTCATTTAAAATTCTGTTGGTGGTGTCAGGAGGCCAATGTGATGGGGGTAAGTCCTTTTCTACTCACAGAGATCACTTTCCAATTCCCTAGCACAGAAAAATACAATCATAAAATCAGTAGAAGTGAGATTGGAAGAGATTTCAGGAGGAAACCAAATCCATGCCCTCTACCTGTTCATCATAGCTTCCAGGCATGGACACACTATGTTTCCAGATGATCCACTCAGTTTTGCAGTAACCCATTTCATTAGAAAGTTCTCCCTACTGCAGTTTATGTTCATAATTATTTCTCCAATACTCATTGAATATGGGGAACAGTTTTCTTTTTCTTTTTTATATCTGACTTCTAAGTATTTGAGAACTATTATTATGTTTTCATCAGTCTTTTTTACAGTCTATTTTGGTCCTTCTTCTTTCTATCTTTTCTTTATAGGTAGCATTCACTATGGCTCTTCTACTAGGGGTGGTTAAAGTGACAATGGATGGAACTCATCTACAGCTTGACTACCTCTAAATATAGGACCTATGATTCAGATGCTTAAACATTAGTGTTCAGTGCTGTTTGAGATGTCCTAGGATATTCTACCTGTGTTCCAGCTTCCAGTTCTCCTTAGGTCCTGTGTCATGTCTGTTATGTCTGGGCAAATGCCACATCTAAAATGGCAGTAGATGCCTATGTTTAGACAAGAGAGTTGGGCCACAGAGGAATGCCTGAAGGTGTCTACAAGAGAAGCAAGTTTTCACTATACTCAGTGCAAATGTAACTGATACAATTCACTGACTCTAGAAGTAGAGATTCGGTTGACCAAATGGAAGTGTTTGCTTAAGAGTTAGCTGAACCACCTTCTGATCTCCTTTGACTTTGATATGAATGAGATTCCCACTGACATAACAGAAGCTTGCATAGCTGGTACTTATCTAAATGCCTACAGGTAGACACAGAGCTCTATGAACCTGTGTCTAGGGCTGACTCCCAACCTACTGCATGTGACTCCTACATATACAATAGGATTGCAAAGAGTGGGATGTGGGGAAAAGGACATCATGTTTGAGAGATTTTCACAAAATTGAGGTTTCAGAAACTGTAATTCTGAAAATTTCAATCCTCTGTATTTACAATTTCTACAGTAAATTCTTGACAAAGATTGAAATGAAATGCCTCTGAGTTTTCACTGAGGATCTTTAATAATGGTGGGTGTATAATGGATCTTTAATGGTGGGTTGTCTCAAAAGCATTTCTTACATATGAGTATAATATTTCTATTATACCTTCTCATTTCTGTATCTACTGCAGAGGTGAATCCAGGCAGTGCCAGACTAGAAACAACTACATTTTCTAATTGGATCTATCTCATAAAATTTTAGTTGTCTGCTAGACTAGCACATACTTCTGAGTTTGCTGGATCTAATCACCTGGGATAATAACCATTCAGAAATGGTCCAGCCCCTGTATGCATGTTTGTATGTGCTTAGGTGGGCAGTGTAACTGAGATATATGGAAGGAGTGACATATGTGTTTGCACAAAAAAAACAGATTTTTATTATTCTTATATGTTATAATTGTGATCTCCATAACTAGTACAAAAGGTTCATTGTATTTTGGTTAAACCTACAGTTATATTGACCAAATTATGTTGATCTCCTTCCTAAACTCCTTTGGTTTTCTGCCTCTTATGTAATAAATGTACTAAAAGTGTTGAATGAAGAATGCTCATTGCCAAACAAAAACCAGTGCTCTGACACCAGAATCCACTATCTTAAGGCATCTCAACTTCGCAGTAATATAGCAGGCCTGTATAATTTTATTTTTGTTCTGAATTCTCCTTGTAGACCACAATTTGAACAGGAGATTGTGGAGCCCTAAAGCAAAAACAGCTCCATTTGGCAACTGATACATTCTCCTTAGGGCTATCTGAGAACAAGTAGCTCAAACACTCAGAAGACTGCAAGGAAAACTGAATGTTGCCTCTGTAAAGACTAGGTTTTTTCAGGCAATTGAGGAAGGATGAAGATGGGATGAAAAGATGGAATGTGGTCATGGGTGACTATGTCCTTTTCAGGAAAGAGACACTAACAAGGAGGTGGTGGAGTTGCTCTTTACATGAGAGAGCAATTAGAATGTGTTGAGTTCTGTCCAGGGGTGGATGAAGAGCGAGTTGAGAGTTTGTGGGTGCGAATTAAGAGGAAGGCTAGCATGGGTGATACTGTTGTGGGTGTCTATTGCAGGCCACCTTATAATGACAAGGAAGTTGATGAGGCTTTCTACAGATAGTTGGCAGCAGCCTCCCAATTACAGGCCCTGGTTCTCATGGGGCATTTTAACTACCCAGATATTTGCTGGAATGCCTACACAGCCAGTCATTCACAGACCAGGAGGTTCCTCCAATGCATTGATGATAACTTCTTGATGCAAATGGTGGATGAGTCAATTAGGAGAGGAGCGCTGCTGGATCTTATACTCATTAATAAGGAGGGTCTGGTTGAAGCGGTGAAAGTTGAGGGCAGCCTTGCCTGCAGTGACCATGAGATGGTGAAGTTCAGGATCTTGTGCGGTAGGAACAGAATTCCAAGCAGGATCATAACCCTGGACTTCAGCAAGGTCAACTTTGGCCTTTTTCAAGCAATTGCTAGGAGAAATCCCATGGGACAGAGTGCTAGATGGTAAAGGGGCCCAAGATAGTTGGTTAACATTCAAGGACCACTTCTTCCGACCTCAAGATCAGAGCATCCCAACATGTAGGAAATCAAGAAAGGGAGCCAAGAACAGGGAACTGTTGGGCAAACTCAAGAGAAAGAAGAGAATCTACAGCCTGTGGAAGGAGAGGCTGGTCACTTGGGAGGAATATAAGACTGTTGTCAGAGGACGTAGGGAGGCAACTAGGAAAGCTAAGGTCTCCTTAGAATTAAACCTCACAAGAGAAGTCAAGGACAACAAAACGGGCTTCTTCAAATACACTGCAGACAAAGCTAACACTAGAGGCAATGTAGACCCACTGTAAATGAGGTGGGTGCCCTGGTGAGAGAGAATACAAAGGTGTCAGAGTTCCTGAATGCCCTCTTTGTCTCTGTCTACGCTGTTGGAGATTGTCCTCAGGAGTCCTGGACCCCTGAGGCCCCAGAGGAAGCTAGGATAAGGAGGAGTTTGCCCTGATTGATGAGGACTGGTTTAGGGATCACTTAAGCAATCTGGACATCCATAAATCCATGGGTCTTGATGTAGTGCACTTGCGAGTGCTGAGGGAGCTGGCTGAAGTCATTGCTAGACCACTCTCCATCACCTTTTGTAAGTTGTGGGGAACAGGAGACGTGCCTGAGGACTGGAGGAAGGCAAATGTCACTCCAGTCTTCAAAAAGGGCAAGAAGGGGGACCTGGGTAACTATAGACCAGTCAGTCATAGTCATAGGAAAAACTATGTTAATTTTCATTGAACAGAGAGAAAAATAACTTTGGAAGAAGGAAAGCAAACATAAGGAGGTGAAAGTTGCAACATCCCTTTGCATAGTCAGTTTGAGAGAGTAATTTACTACTGTGCAGAAGTCTTTTGCATCAGTTGTCTCTCTCTTCTGGTGAACTTTGAAGTTTTATTTATATTACATCCTTTTGTGCAGAGGCCTTGTGTAAACCAGAGCACATTTAACTGACAATCTTGTTTGATGACTAAAGATTCATCTCACTTTTATATAGAGACAGTAATGTAGATAACAATGTGTGAGTTAGCTATATTCTCTCATTTATTGCAGTCAGTAGGCAGAAACAGACACTTCTAGATCTCAGATCTTCTGAAATATTTTAGGTGTTACCAGAAGAAGGGTGAATTAGATCTTTGAAGCATCTTTTCATTACATCTGATCCTAAAAGGAGCCCAGGGTGATTAGCTCAGATGTTTATGTCAGTCTAGCAGACAGCCAAAGTTATATGAGATGGATTCATGTTTAAAAATATAATTATGTCTATTCCAGCACTACCTGAATTCACCTCTGCAGAAATGTACTGAAATGAGAAAGTAATTATCAATGTTTACTCCCATTCAAAAAAGTGTTTCAGAAACTATCAGTCAGTGAGAAATAAACAACTGGATTTAGAAATATTGATAAAGACAAATTCTACTCACTTATGACCTAAGGAAGAACCAGTCATCTGTTTCTGCAGCTTCACTCGTTCCATTGAGCTGAGAAGATTTATACTAGCTAAAGATTAGGATCAAAATATAAGCCTAACATCTTTAAATGCTTTAATTATTTATCCAAGGCTGTTTTGACTTGCCCTATGCAGTTGGCTGTGAGTCAGAGGAAGCTTTAAGTAGTATATTAGCAATTATTAGCCAGCTTAAGCTTTCACTGCATATTAGGAATCAAATCAGATTTTTTTATTCTTTTAATTATTTTTTTTAGAGAATGGAACAAAATGTCTAGTTTATCTCTGTAAAATAAAAGGCTAAAGTAGTGCTTTGGGTAAAAATGTCCCAATTACATGCCTGCCAGAAGTTGAAGAGAAAGAAAGAGAAAAAGAAGAAGCATGAAGAAGCATTTTCCAGCTTCAAAGGATCGCATAAACATTGGCTGATGGTTGCTTTGCCATCCTTTGCTCATATTTGATGATGGAAAGTCATCATCTCTAGGCAGAGGAGTGCCAAAGACAGCTTTATCAAGACACTAGTTGAACTCTTACCTTCCATTTTCCTGTCTCTCAAGCTGCTGGGAAAACTGCTATACTGTAATGGTCTTCTCAGTTTATGGTCTACAAAGATTAATGTACTTAAATGTGTCAAACATTTGAATCTCAGGGTGCAAAAAGTGCATTCTGATACAGATGTGGAACAATTCATTTCAATCTCAACCTCCTTTGACTCCATTGTAAAAGGTTGGTGGTATCTGATTGGTGGATTCCAAAGCAACCAAATTCAATGTCAGCTCATTCCTTTGTGTGCTGTTAGCTACAGAAACCTTGTTCACACTAGCTAGTGGATTGACTAAGGAGGCTTGTGTGGCCTTTTGACCTTTTGTTAAATAATCAACTCTGAAATGTAATGGAAGAGATCAGCATCTTTAAACACAAAGGTTCAGACACAAAAGGGACCTTAGATGAATCTATTTTGTGGGACCTAATTAACACTGAATAAATGCAAATGACTGAGCAATTTTAATGGTCTCATTTTTACTCTGTCTGCAGTGAGTTAGGGAACAGGTGTGTGTGAAGCTTAGGAAAAAACAAACAAACAAACAA
>NW_010312652.1:0-9868 GCF_000700745.2 Antrostomus carolinensis
GGTGCTGTAAGTGTAGGAGAGCATAAGAGCCTTCAGATGCCCTGGGGAACGTCTGCCCGAAGAGCAACACCTCAAATGCCTTGAACGGCAAAGAGCCCGGTGCCACATGGTGCGATTCCAGCATTACTCACCCCCAGGATCAGGCGCTTCCCCACCCAGTTACATATGACCAGGAAATTACAGCCCGCGCTGCTCCCCGCCTGGCTGAACGGCTGCCATATCATATGATACACACCAGAGCGGCGTCTCTGATGAAACAACAGAGCAATGTGTTTTTATTGAAACCCTTCATGCTTTGCGGAATAGATGGGCTTGGCTGGGTCAGACTGTCATTTGGTATCCTGAATGCATGCTCCCTCTTGCACATCTTGCCATTAATTAAAATTCTGGATAAAAATGAAACCCTAATCTTCCTTTATACTCGCTCTTCACTGCTCTCCTTTTACTTACAGTAGACTCCACAGCCAGCCCCTGCATGGCTTAGATGTTACAGTTCCTCACTCTTTCTTATTCCTTCCATCCTATCTGTGAGCAGACTTTAATTTTTCTTCACACTCAGTATTCACCAGATCATTCTCCTGTAGCCATCGTATCAAGGGCTCTGCATCTCTCATCTTTATTACTATAACCTTTACATCCCAGGTCTGATGTGCACCTTTCCTCCCTGCAATACACAGCAAATAGAGCCACAAAGGTCATCTCTGCAGCACACCATATTGTCTCGTTCCTGTCTTGAATTTATCCACTACTACCTACTTAATACTGAGTTGAAGGAATTGGTTATAATGAAAGTCACCTGTGCAAGACTGTTCATCCATCTTTTCCAGTATGTTTCTCCCTATTTCCTCCACTAAAAATGTCAGTTCTCACCAGAGCTGCCAGTCTCCTCACACTCTTAAAACACTCTTTCTGGCCATCTCTCCAATACACACCTCTTCTTGCACCACCTTTTGCAGCAGCATTTCTGTCTAGATCAGCTCTCTGCAAGTAAGCTAGTCTGATTTCCTACAGGTTTCTGTTTCTTTGACTCTAAGCACCAGTTAAAGCCTTTTCTTCTAACAGTGTTTTTAAGAGCTGCAGCACATGCAAATTTTCTGAAGTCTGAGAAAATATGAACTCCTATATCCAACCTTATTATGAGCTGAAGGAAAGGGTCTTCTCCTGGCTTTTTATTTTAATGAAATTAAGTATATCTGAGCCAGCTTCTCATCCATCCAATTTACTTTTAGTTGACCAATGCATCAAAAATTATATATGCATCTGACAGATGTATGATGTCATACATGGTCCCCCTTCCAAAGATCTTGTGATCACATAAAGCTTTCTTTGCAAAACCAGACATGAATTTTAACTGCAAAACCATGTGCTTCTTCTCATTACATCCCTTCTGCTCTCTGTTAATTGGTTTTCTTTCACCGTTCCTCTGTGTTTGCCTTTTTAGACCTTCTGCTCCTGAGGGCAGGGACTGGGCTCTCTTCTGTGCCGGGAAAGTGTTAAGTGCCTTATGGGCATAACAACAATTTAATTAGTTAATAAGTACTAACAATTTGCATTAGTATCATGCTTCCTGCCATGTCACATCAGACCACTGCTCCAGCCAGTCAAACATATCCCTCTTTCTCGTGGTGCTCTGAATTAATTGTCCTCCAGCGAGGCCCCGGGCCTCACGTGTGGTGGTGGTTGGACCCCCGACCTCAGTGTCATATTGCAGAGTCTGTCCAAGGCTTCCTTGTCCCGAATGAACCCATCGCCTGGCCAGTCTCGGATCTGAGCTCCTGCTGTATAAAGAGATGCTGCTGGATAATTGAGCTTGGTAACATATCTGATGGAGTGAGACTTGCCAAACTGTTCACAGGAAGGGATGACGGCTCTGCAATAGTCCTAGCATGGCACTGTTCCAGGATAGGCAAAATAGAAGGGTGAAGCAGGACCCCTCACTGACCCCAGCCCTCCTGTGCCTCCCGGCATTGGGGGTTGAACCTTCCCTGCACCAAATTGCCAGTGCCTTTCTTTTTCTCATAGATGTCTGTTTTCTCTTCAAAATACAGTGTTTGCTTCCCTAATATCGTGCAGTAGCAAATTCCCCACAGTTTATCCTGCAGCTTTCTGCTTCAAGGAGGGATAATCTGTACTTGATAACACCAAGTGATCTTTTACATCCTATATCAACCCTATTGAATTATAAGGAAAAGTAGGAGACTCCTGGAAGGGTTTGATGGCTTTACTGTGGAAAGAATCAGGAATGTGAGACTTGGGCGAAGAATTTCAATTAAAAGCAAGCCAGGAAGACCTTTGAGACAAGGTGGATGCCTGTATTACATTTTAAGAGATATCTCTTATTTGTATTCCATATCCCTGCACAAAGCCTCTTTGTCTTACATTTCAGCAGAGAATCCTACACTGAGAGTCTGCAGATAGATGATTTGGCACAATAAATAAAACATTCAGGAGGGGGGAAATGGGCTACTCCTTAAACATTGTTCATTTATCTACTGTTTGGTCTTTGTAGCACAACTGTCATCCTGCTGAGGAATGGTAAGGCAGTTTCAGGCAGTGGAAGCAGTATGAGGAAAGAGATGGGACAAGACTGCACTGGTACTTGGGAAGATTGTGGGGAAGAGGGAAAGTGCTCTAAAAAGGGGTGAAGCCAGGAACTGGACCGTTCAGGATATGCAGCTGGAAGCCATGGTGAACATACTGCAAATGCCTTGGTGACGCTGGGCCTGCACCACTGCTCCTTCCACAGCAGCTGGCCCCATTGGGCACAGTGCCCTCGACAGGACTTACAAGGGTGGCTGAAGACCTGAAAGAAAGTCTAGTCCACCTGATAGTTATGTTATACTGTCCCAGGGGTTGTGTGAGATTAACAGCAGGTAAATGATGGCATACCTGGAATAAGTTCTCTGTTGCCACTCTAGGGCGATATAGAAGAAGCAAACATGAGTCTTACTTCAGGCACACTTATACCATATGAAGGACACCTGTATTTTGGAATGACAGGTCCTCCTGCACGACTGGAGCACGACCTAGTTGGTGACTGAGATATCTGTTGTTTATAGGCAATGATTCCTCACAAAGAAATCAAGTAAATGAACAAACTGGGTGATAAAGTAGAGCTGAGAACTGCATTGTCCTCCTCAGAGTCATAAAAACTCATCTCTTCTACAACTGCTGAGTGCTTTGCCAATATCATGCCAAGGTGAGAGCAGCAGGGGGAAGGGAAAGATATTGAAAAGGAAAATAAATGGGCCAGGTAAACAGTGCTGCTGCTGCCGCAGCAGACATGGTTGTCATGGCGACCAGGGTGAAGAAGAGGAGGAGGAGGAGGGAGGCGGATTGATCGATAGTCCTGTGCTGGCTCATCTGGCTTCCATCCACGTGCTGTTACAGAGGGAGAGAAAATCAAAGAGCCACACGCAGGGCGGCCGGGGCTCTGATTCGATACATGGCAGCAGCTCGATCAATAGCTTGTTGGAAGGTGGGTAATTGACTCCCCTTCTGCCCAGAAGAAAGTGATGCAGCGACAGAGATGTGTTCGTTAGCTACTGATTCTCAGCTCTACTTTATCATCCAGTTTGTTCATTTAGTTGATTTGTTTGTTTGCTTGCTCGAGATCCCCTCTTCAGTCTGATTTTTCCCTGTACCTGTCAAAGAGGAGCAGCAGCTGCTGGAGCAGAGCCAGGACTGCCCTCAAGTTTCTGAGTTGCTTTCCCTCTCCTCTTCTTTCTTTGGTCATGACACGGTTTTTAATCTCACACTGGCAGAGGTTTTGACAGAGGAAGCTGGAAACAAGGACAACCTTTTCTTACAGGATTTCTAGAGCTTCCTTTTCTGGCTGGGTCTGGAGGAACATAAGTATGGCTCATTGAACACAAGGAACAGAGTAGCCCCCCCCCAAAAATTAAATAGTTACGTCTATTTTTGCACCTCACAAACCAACTGCGTTAAAGGGAGAGATTTACCACTGTTATTTTTGTAAGTCTGCAGTTCTCCAGAGGAGTTATCCACAGAGGGTGACCAGGTGATGCTATCAGAAAAGAAAAAAAAGAAAAAAAAAAAAGAGCTAGCAGAGGAAAAGGCAGGAAATCAGGGCATGCTGAGAAAAAAAAAGAGGAAGATGCAGAAAAAGAGATCTTTCCGAGGAAAGCACATACTCATGAAGCACTTAAGACAGTGTAGGCTAATCCTCCATGTCTCCTTCAACCTGGGCAGAGAGCCCTGGCACAAGGTACCCACTTGACCTTCACACAGGCAATGCTGCATTTTGTAAACAAGCCTGTATGATACAACCAAGTTCACCCTCATGCTGAATAAGCTTCTGCAGGCATTTTCCAACAAAACACAGTGGAATTTGGGTGGCAAAACCAGGACTTGTGTTTTGTATCTTCTATCAAAGCGAGCAGCACAAACCTCCCTATCACCTCCCTGGGGCACTAAGAACCTAATTGACTTCAACACGGAAAAAACAATGCTGCTCTGTGTGGTGCAACACCCATCAGCAAACTCTGAGCATAAAATGGTAAATCTAGGCTCCAAGATGCTCTGGGAGGCAAGGACCATCTGTTTGCTCTGTACTTGTCTATTGTCCAGCTTGCTGGAGTCCTGTTCTACAATAAGCATTTAGGCATATAGTAATAATAAGAGCGGTAGCGTCCATTGCTGGATAATTGATATTGCTTTGTGGAGCAACTAGCCCCTTAGGGTATGGCTAAGAAGAGGCAAACACACCAGAAGTATCACTTCCTTCAGTTCCCTGGATTTTCCTTGAACCTATCCCATCCAAATGCGCTGCAGTTAAATTGTATTTAGCTTTTGAATTAAAAATGAAAACTCATTTGCTTGGAATTCTGCTTCTCTTAAGTTAGTTGGCTGCAGTCCAGCTCTTGGGGCTTGTGCTTTTAGGGTCTGATCCAAATCCCAGAGAAGTCACTGACAATCGCTCCACTGATTTTAATGAGTCAAGCCACTGCGTGAGGAGTAAGATATCATGTCTCAAGGCCTTTTTTTATTATTTCCTTTTCATGCTTTGAAGCACTAGCAGGTGTATCTCGCAGACGCTGGATGTAAATCACAGTAGGAAGAGGGGGTTGTGTGAGCACAACTGCTCCCTGTTGCATAACCTAGAAGATGCAGGCTATATCAAGAGATACTAACAGGGTAGGGACTACAGCTCTTTTCACTCCCCAGTATATCTGCCTCTGGAAATATTTACAAACTACCCAAAGATGCCTCTGTGCCCTGCAGAATATTTTCCTGCGCTTCCTTTGTGACTGAGAAGATAAGAGCTTCCTAACCTCTGGGCATAATTTATGGCAGAAATAAATAGCAGAATGATAGAACAACTCTGAAGTAAATTATTGAAAATATTCACCTGCCAGTTCTCCAGAGAAAGCAGGCAGGTGGGCGAGCCAGAATCATGTCAGACTAAAAGCCTGAGAGGAATAGAGTTGTTTCTTCTAGTCATAAAGGAACCAAAAGTGTTTGCAGCACCTGCAGGCTGCTTCCTCTCTAGAAGGAAGCCGGAAGGTTGGACAAAATATTAAATAGACAATGGAACAGCTTGTAGTCAAATTTGTGCTTGGGCAAAATAAATAAAAGAACATATAATATTCAATGTTGCTATCAAGCTAAATGTCTGTACTACCTGCCAACAAGAAGCATATCTATTTGCTGAATCATTATGCTTGACAGATGGGGAAAGTAACAGGGTACATGGAAGACATGGGAAGGGCAGGAGGGATCTCTTACGCATCAGTAGGGCTCCAGAGAATCAGCTCAGTGAGTCTTGCTGCTTAATGTGCAAATTCAAGGGCCTGGCTACTGTCTAGTCTAAATTCTGGGAAGAGTGAGGCAATCCAAATGCTCTGTGAGCATATGTGCAAGGGGAATGATGTAATACACAAACAGACTATGTCTTTCTCAAATGGGACCTTCCATAAAGGTCTCTCTGAGGCTCCACTGTAGCTGTTAAAGGGCATATCTCACCTGCTTCTACACTAGTGCACTTTCACAGCTGTATCAGGGGCCTTGAAGACAGTGTCCTGTCAAAATTCTAGTCGCTTAGTAAAATGCCACTTTCTCGGAATTTGTGCAGGAGCCTTCCTAGCAGGGAACAGACTCCTCCCCAAAGCAAGAGCCGTAGAGGTAAGTCAAGCTCTGTCAATGGTAAAGCACAGGGTTATGATAACAGAAAGGATTCTGTATCCTAAAAAGTGAGAAAACAACTGCAGCCCCACAGGAGATGAAAGCTATCAATGTTGCAGTTCTATGGTACGAACCGTAATGCTTACCCGAGGCCTCGAAACAAGGATCAAACAGCAAATCTGGGAGTGACTAGCACTGAGTTGTCTGGCTGGCGGTCTGTGGGCTGGGATCAGGCCTTGACATTTTCCTTTGAATACCATCTTGGCAGCAGAAGAGCTAGGGAAAGGTGATTAAGGAAGCCCTTGAAGGCGGTTTGTTAGTGCATTCCTACAGGCTGTAGCCACAGGCCCTGCAATTGCTTTTCTGTCCAGCTAGGAGGGGGAGGATAGACTGGCAGGTCGCTTCTGACTGTGTCTGCAGGTCATCACAGATTGTACAAGGCATGTGAGTACTGACTTTGGCTCCTTTAGCACTGGAAAAACTGGATACCTCAGTAACAGCCTGGCAAACTGTTCTCAGGAAAAGACAGAGAACAAAGAGCGCATAGCAAGATGATCCACTTTTAGTAGAGCAACCAGTGGGCACGAGGGACTGAGCTCCTAGGCTTTGTAAGGACCTGCTATAGCTGATACAGATCAGGACGATTCTTGGGAGGGTCGCTGCAGCTCTCAGATCCCCTTCAAATCCAGGAACAGTGACAGTGGCTTAATTCGCTTTGCCTCAGCCCCAAAGGTGACTTGTGACCTGGAGCACTCGGCACGCTCGGCTGAAAGTCTGTTCCTGTGCCTGAACAAGCAGCTGCCTAAATCCTGGGTGTCCTACATTACACCCAAAATGCGCACAGAGCCTGAAGTATCTGCCTTGACCTTAGAGCACCCTCAACCTGAGAAGTCGGGCCAACGCCCATCAGTAATGTAACTTGAATTCTAAGCTCTGGTGCTGCAAAGATGCATTGTTGTATGATTAATGAATGCCATTAAACCAGAGAGCCTCTTCAGCCAGCAGTGAAAATTCAAGAGAAATACCAGACAGTCAGCCACAGTCAAGGGGGCTGAACCAAAAAAAAGAAACAAATGCTTGTGGTTTAAGAAAACTGACTTTCCGTCTCCTTTTGAGATTGCTCCATTCTAAATTGTTAATCCACATTGATCCACTTGAAGAAAGCTGGTAGGATGGCCTCCTGCCTGTGCAGCTCCCCAGGCAGGAGTAACAGTGAGTCCCAGAAAGGACAGGGCATGACAGGGGAACCAGTCAACACTGGTGCTACCCTGACTCTGTTCCTGGTGGGACAGCAAAGCCTGGACATTTTGCTGACACTGCCTCAGGTTCTTTTAGATGTAACTGATCAAACAGTGAGGTTGATATGAAGAAGGTAGCACACAGCCAGTAGTAACTTCTGCTGTGTTAATACAGCTGATGTATTCACTGCTGATGGAATCCTACACATGCAAGGATTTGCAGTAAGTGAGGCAAGTAAATTTAGCTTCTACTTGTAATCAAAATGCACCTCAGTTAGCTCACCTGAAGCAAACACTGTTGATTATTTGGGGCAGATAACCTGATCACTGGTCACAGATGCTTGAGTCAAGACTATACCTCAATATAGACACGGTGAAAATTGTGCTTATTAAGCAATTAAATTTCCAGTTCCTTGTGAATTTGAACCCTTTTTTTCTGGGCTAGCATTTGAGGATTTCTCATGCTATGCAAGCTGTTCATACCAGTGAGAATCCAGAGCCAGGGAGGATGTGATGGACTGGGGATAGGGCAAAAATGCAGCTCAAAGTGCCGGGCACCTGGAGAAAAGCAGGCGGCAGGCAGCAGAAGTGTGTGAGGAGGCTGCACCCCTAAGCAGTCAGGACTGCAGATGCCTCCATCCCTGCGGCGCCACATGGATGGTTTTAAAGCAGAGCCAGTTCCCATAGCAACAGCACCTGCCAGAGCTGCCAGCCCTCAGGATGCAGCTCCGGAGGAAGGTACAGAGCAGGGCTGACCTCCCGCACTAACCCAGCCAGCAGCACAAAGCCCTGTCCCAGGCTAGCTGCGCGGCTCGCAGGCCAGTGCTTTCCCTGGCAGCTGGAAGGCCAAGAGCTCTTCACCTGAGCCCCCAGTGAAAGCTACATCAGCTGAACAGCAGCTCCTGGCTTGCAGCGATGCCCTAGTCAATTTTTGGATTCCCAGGAAATGAAGAGATGTGGAGCTAAACCTCATGGCATTGCAGGACAGCTCAGATGACAGGGTAACAGACAAAAGCATCCTTGGCAGAAGGGAACAGAGGGATCCTCACTGTCTGACATGCCACCAGACAAGTGCTTTTCTTTCCCCTTGCACCTGCCTTCTGGCTTGTTTTTTACCTACTACTGCTTCTCTGCTGTTGATTTTTGGTTTTACCCTCCTTCCAGTGCTCCAGCAGAATCTTTTGCTTTGTAGGCATGATGCCAATGAAAACTGATGTTTACCAATTCTAGTAGGGTTAATTTTCTTGCTTGCACAGTCCACACTTTCTCCTGGAGAGAAAGAAGTTGTGGAAGTGGGAGGCTGCCATTAGCAGGATTGACTGTCAGACACCCAAGAAAGCTGTCCCTAAACAAGTGATGGAGGCAAGTTCTTCATGAGCAGGTGGCTACATCATAAAACCTCTTACACTCAATGCTGCCTGGCCCCAGGCTGGCAACCTTGGTAGAAAGGCTGGGGGCCAAATGGGTCAGAGACTGGCATCTCTCATGTCATGAGGGCTTCTTCTAGGGCTGGGCTGAAGTGTGCTGCAGTGGCTGAGTGCACGCTCTCACCTATGCTTACTTCTGCTCCTTCTCTGTTGTCCTTTTACCTGGGCTGTGAATCTCACATTTTCAGCAGAACAGAATTCATCTTACATTGATTACAAGGAATAAAAAATACAGGGAAACTGCTAGACTCTGATAAATAAACATTTTCAGGAACAATTTCATCTTACTGATGGTGGAAATGTGTGACGGATCTGAGCTCAGGCAAATCAAGCGGACTGCTCATTCCAATATTGTGAGAGAAAGCAGCAGCTAGAGAAATGGAAAGATCGACAGTTAATTGGAAATGTTACATCTGCTGTTTATGCAAAAGGCATAAATATTTATATCCTGAAGGCTGACTTTTGGGTTCACTCAAAAAAAAACAGCAGGAAGAGATTTACATTTTGAATAAAGACTTTTTTCTTTCTCCTCCTCAGTAAACGTGAGCAGTTTATTATTCCTTTAAACAGGAATCCTTAGCCAAGTCTTCCAGTCCTGTTAGTTATATGCATGCAAATTCCCTTGGCTTCAACAGAAATTACAGGTGTGTGCAGACTGCAGCATCCGTCTCCCTTTTTTATAGACAGAAAAAGTGAGACTGAAACAAAAGGGCAGGAACTGTGATCACATAATGAGAAGCCAGAAAATACAGTGACAATTCAAAGGCACCTGAGATGCTGAACTGCTTTTCTAAATCTGCTTTTGATAAGAAAATAATGAAAGTCTGCACCTTGAAAGTGTGGAAAGATTTTATAACATTAGTTGTTGATACAGAGCAAGGAAAGAAATACTTGGAAAAATTAAGTACATCACTATATTGGATTAAGCAGCCCTCACCACAGTGTGATGAGTGAACCAGCTAACAAAAGCATTCACACATGCAGTGATTCTAGAAAAGCCAGGGAAATCTGCTGAAGTACAGCAATATTACAAACGACAATAGAAAGGGTGTTTCCCTA
>NW_010312652.1:9884-37589 GCF_000700745.2 Antrostomus carolinensis
TGGCCTCCACACCTCCTGCTTCTCTTTGCCTTTCCTTGCCCCTGTACTTACTGAGCCAGGCTTCATCTCCCTCCCTGTCCCATACTGCTGTGCCAACTGGGTTACCCCCAGTTCACCCACTCTCATATCCTGTGGTCTGCCATCCTGCTCCCCTCTGTCCTCTCATCTCTGCCTGCTTCTGTCCTTGTCCTCTGCCTCAGGCTTCACCTGCTCTGCTCACCTACTCAGTGCTTCTCATTTTGCCACACACACTCAGCTCCAGCATACGCCCTCTTCCCTATCATTTCCCAATACGAGGCTCTCCTGCCTTCACCTTCCCCTATCACTCCATCTAGTCCCATCAGCTTCTCCCTCCATCTGCACTCTTTTCTTGCCCCATTCCCAGTCTCAGCCCTGGTGTTTGCCCTAGTACATTCTCAGGAGACCCCAAATCCACACATCTCTCTGTGGAAGCTGAAGCTATTTGCCTTCCTCTCTTCTACAGCATCATTCATTTCTCATTTTAATAATTCTCTCTGATTAACTGTAATGTTAAAGCTAAAACAAAATAGTTACAGATAAACAGTAACAAAACACCCCAATGAGATGTAGGATGTTGTGGATTCCTCTCTTTAGTACCTATCAAACAGACTGGCCCATCCCTGAAGGCCAGAGCGCAGGTTGCGGTGCTGCTAGGCATCCAGCCATTGCTTGAGATTCCCACACTTAAGCCCTGGACATCTCAAACAGTGCATCTTGCCCCCTATTTAATGATAAAAACTATGCCTCTTGCAGGGACTAGAGAGTCTCCACAGATATAATCTCATTATTTGAAAGCACTTGTATGGAGGGAGAATGGTTAGCTTTATAGGAGAGCCTGCTGCGAGTGAGAGGGATACCTGACTGGAGTACTGATTCGTGCTTCCATGGCGCAGAGTTATCAGCGCAGAGCATTCACGTTCCCAGAGGGTCAGCAGCCCGGGCCAAAGGTATGGTGGAGTTTACTTTCACCTCCTCTCTAGCAATCACTGGCTCACTTCCAACAACTTCTCCCTTGTCTCTCAAAAATGTAAAAAAGGAAAGCACCCGAGATCATGAGAGGGTGTCTGCATTCTCTTCTGGTTTGCCCCTTGTTTCTGAGGCCCTAGAATTTCAAAGCAAGATTTTATTTTAGTTTAAGGGAATTTTTGTGTGTGTTTTAAAAGGGTTTGGTCCTCTGGGACTATTTTTTCTAGCTCGCATAGTTTCTGTTTCCATGGCAACTACAGCTGGCTCAGATGTGCTGTTGCTATGGCAACTGTCTGGTCCTCCTTTCAAATGATGCAGTGAAACAGGAATGATATTTGCATCCCCAGTGCTGTATGGAACAAATCTCTTTCACCACTCATGGGGAAGACATAAGACAACTGTATAAAATCAGCACAAAATCCAATCTAAACCTCTCGGAGAGGGTTTTAGACAGCTGGTGATATGAGAGAATTGCAAAATTGGGCTTTTCCATTCATGGGCTTGGGGGGGACTGGCACTCGACTGGCATTTTCAAAATCTGTTCTGGGCAAAGCAGTATGCTTGGAAATACCCACAGGAGAAGAACACAAGATTTAGCAGGAACAGCTAATTCAAACAAATGCTATCACATCTTGTTTTCTGTAAGATCTTAAGACAAATTATTATGTGTTAAGAAACACATGGTAAAATATACCTCGTTATTTCATCCTAAAGAAAAGATCAAAACTTGCGTTACTCATGACTGTATCCTAGGATATGGCCACCAAGAGATGCCTGGGTGCCTCTTAGAAGTACATACTGCTACAGATTCACAGAATCATCACGCTGTCCTTTGACTGTCTGTCTCGTATCACCCTCTCTGCACACGTACCCCCTCATATATTGTGGAGGAGGTGCCATGAAGATGCATGGCAACAGACCACAGACGCCGTAACTCTGCCTGCTCATCACAAGACATGGTACCAGAGGTGTGTTTCTTTTCTGTGGCAAAAAAGGGACAATGCCCTGATTTATTGTGTGGGATGTTTAAGAGCTTTGCTCTTGTCTGTAACTTCATTGTATCATCTACATGTGTCTGATTTTGCTTTGTTCTTTGTCTTACTGTTTGTTTTTCTTTTTCCTGTCTTGTTGCTGCTGCTGGGACAGATCGGGAAGAAAGACATAGACAGGCCTATCTGCAAGGTCTGCTGGTTCTGTCCTCTTCACTTGTCTTCTGTAGCTTCCCCAAGGATTATGATGTTCATAACAGGTAACAAAAGCCAACAACTGTGCAATGGAGCACTGTGGAGAAAATAAGTATATTTCCTTGGGGAAGCAAGGAGTTGGCACCTCTCTTTTATGCCACCAGCAGCTGTCCCCGCACTGTCCTGGGTTTTGTCATGCTGCTGGCCCTGGAGGGGTGCAGTTAAATCTGAATGTTTTGCTTTGCAGATGGGCACCTTCCCAGCTGTCTCACTCACAACAGTGACAGTCTGAATGACTGAATTCCTGAGCTATTGCATGGCTTTGAGGTGAGGTACCTTTAGTATCTTTCATATCAGCAAAGACCATTTAAAACCAGTGCTGTTAGTAGAAAAGAATAGGAAGGAGCAGGAAAAATTAAAGAGCAAAAGTCACCACAGGCACCAGGCAGCTGCTGCTAATTATTTATCTGCAGTGTATGGGCCCAGCCTCTCTTCAGGCACAGAGCATATACAGTATACCCTATTTTTTAACCATTTTTCCCTATAATGCTCCATCCACTTCCACTGTTGTCTTCATAATTTTCTTGGTCCCATTAGCCAACAGAACATTGTAGACAGTAATGAACAAATCTATCCTACCACCTAAGGTCAGAAGAAGGATCATTATCCTTACAAGGTAGACGAGACACATAAAAGCAAGGAAACTTGCCTAAATGCAAGTGGTCTATGTGAACACAAGGACTGGAACTCAGGAGGCCTTCTCCTTAGCCATCACATCACTTCACGGAAACCCTGGTGCCTTGTCCCTTCATTTTGTGCCCTGAGCTTTTAAACAGTAACACACCTCTGCCATCCAAATGCAGTAGACCCCTCATTGTGTAAATAACAGATGACAATTAATTTCTGGATAAGATGCGAAGTTCTGTGTGGCTTTCCTTCCTTATTTCAGGGATATTCAACAAAACTCACCTTTCACTTCAAGAATGATGGAATCAATATGCTTTGCCATCATTTCTGCTGGAAGGAGGACCATAATACAGCGCTCCTTCAATTACAGCAGATGGAATCAATACATTTCACCTCCATTTATGCAGTTAAGGTCTAAATCAGCACGGTCCACCTTTTATTTATGGGAGTGGCCTCAATACAGCTCACTTACATTTAATGGGGAGGAACTAATATGTCTTGCTTTCACTTATGGGGGGTAGGAAGGAGAGAATCAATACAGCCACCATCATTTACTGGGAGGGATCTATAGATCTCACCTTGATTTACTGGAGAGATCAATATCTTAACCTTCATTAAAGTAGGTGGTATGTTGGACTGAATAAGGTTCATCTGCTTTTAGAGCAAATTGACGGAATATGGCTCTCCATGTATGTGGAGATGATTCAGCATGGCCTTCATAAAGATAAGGCTTGGACACCATATGGTTCACCAGCTAACAGAGAGATGCATGCAGTTCAGCTCAACATTAGGTCTTGGAAAGACAGGGGCAGGTTCTATACATAAGGATTGTGGACTCTGCATGGTGGACCTTCCAGACACAGAAAGCCTGTCTGTGCTTTCTTAGAAAAGAAAGAGAAGCACAGATTGAATTTTACTTTAAATGTGTGTGGAAGCCCTTGCATTCAGTGTAATACATCTTCCTTTACAGAAGACAGTCTCAAGGCAGTTCTTCATTTATGCAGAAGTAGATTTGGTGGTGCTCTCCCTCATTTACAAAATCTGGATTCACTGTTCCTCATCATACTTCACAGGGAGCTAATATGAACTGTAAATTAACTGTAGGAGTAGAGAGACAAAAGGGTATGATGTATTCCAGGACCACAACACTGTGGCAGCCTATCTGAGAAGGAAATGCTTCTTTACAGCTCCTCAGAGCACAGTGAAGCAGGGGTAGTAGGTATATTGCTATGAAGAAGGAGGAAGATGACACAAGATCCCAGGCAACTTCTACACCAGGTCTCCTACTGGCATTATTTTTCTTTGCAGCATCACACTGTCTGCAGAAATAGCTGATCTCACTGCATTTTAGAGCTGCTAATTCAGGCCTAAAGCTTGTTGTCTTTGTCTGCAAAAGACACTAATCACCATCCTTCATATCACCCTCCCTCAAAAGAGCTCAAAGCCCAGCTGAAACCTGTCCTCTAACCAGCTATTAAACATTACCTCCCCAGTCCTGTTTGTAGTGCTGTGGACACCACAGCAAGGAACTTGTCATATTTAGGCTACTGATTTGATAAGAGCTGAGATTATCAGTGACCAGAAGTAAATGCTAGTTGATGCAGCCAAGGGGGTCGCATGATATGAGTTAGGGGGCATCAGTACAATTCCTGAAGGAGATATGTCAGAACCACTTAGGAAAAAATACCGACCCAAGTGCCCACCTTGCTGGGTTTCTCAGCAGGGAGCCCATGGACTGAAAGGACCCCAGAGACTGAACTGCCCTGTCACTTTTCATTATGTACAATAGCTACACAGCGTACAAGCACCTGCAGCTCCCATTTCAAGGTGAAAAGATAAAAAGCAAATAGAGGGCACTTTAATATCACCATAGAAATACAGTGTATTGAAAACATGACAATCCTTGCTGGTCTCTCCTTTTTCCTGGGCACTGAGGGGAAATGGGCAAGCGTGAGGTGAGGAAGCAGACTGGTTTTGACTCAGGCCCGCTGCTTCTTTTGGCTGATGAAAAGCTGCAGCAGATTTCTAGGAGGCAGAAGGTGGAATGTGCCTTTTCCATCCCTGAAGTAGCAGGCACGTTTATTTTCGACACTGCATTGCATCACTGCTTCTCCACGTTGGCTGCTTGCAGTGCTGTATTAAAACTGTGCGTGTCTCCATGTGCAACAGGGCTTTTCACAGTCTGCCCTTCGGGTGACGCCGGGCTGGCCAGGTAGACAGGCTGGATGTGAGAACGCCTATTTGCACGCTAAGAGTATTTCTAATACAAAGAGAATAATTCCACAAAAAGTTTCCGTCTCTTCCAAGGCTCTCATGTCTCCTACGCTCTTGTCCTCAAAGACCCTGCCTCTTCCCTCTTTCTGTTTCTTTTTGATCCAAAATTTAAGACCAATGTTTCTGAATCTCCCTTGTTTTATGCCCTAGTGTCCTGGCTTTGCCCCATACCTTCCTTTTATTTCTCCCTGGAGTCTTTCTTTAAGATGCCTTTCCTTAGACCTCCAGGTAAGTTCTTCATATTGTCAAAAAATATAAGCATCCTCCAGTCACATTCACATTCCTATGTAATGTTGTGTTATATCTCTTGCTAGTCTAATATAGCAATAAATTAGAGAAAGAGTCATTCAGTGGGTCAGCCTTTTTTCTTAAAGCTTTCTGAGAAATCTTCAGCAGCTAGGGATGACTGTGTGAGTTCTGCTGCTACTGAATTCTTGAGGCATACAATACAGTCAGAGTCTCCCATCACTCCTCAGATGAACTCATGGACTGTGATTTGGAAAAGGGACAGACATGTGGAAGGGATGCAATAGGCTACCTCGGAAATTATTGCAAATTCCATCCAGAAGTGGTATAAAGCAAGGGAAGGAATAAGAATACCCTCCTTAGGGCAGAAGTGTGCCTTAATTACAGAATGCAAGAGACCACACGGTATGATGATGGGCTTCTTAGAATAATCAGAATTAATATCCAGCTCTTACATGCTGCTTTTTGTTAGAAGATTTCAAAGTGCTTCACCAGTGGCACAAAAATGATGCTGCTTGGCCAAAACCAGCCAGTGGCAGGACCACAAATGGAAACCAGCTGTCCCAAGCATCCTGGGAGAGTGTGCTAGTTCCTAGCCATACTTCCTCCCATAAAAGGAATAAGAAATGAGTTCAGCTTCTTGCTTGCACCAACTGTAAATAAGCAGAACAACAGGTATTAATTCTTTCAGGGGTCACTTTCATTAAAAAAAAATCTGTATTCTGTATTTCTACAAACCCTTCTCCCAGGTGTGCCTGGTAAAGGCTGCATAGCAGAGCTGCTCAGGGCATGTTCTTCCCCTGTGCTTCTGCCTCAGTCTCCCACAGCAGCCAGGGCAGCTTGGGCACAGCGTCGAGCAAGCCTAACCTGCACAGAAGCAATTCCACTCACTTCTAACTTACAGCAACGCCAGCTCCCCCTCTTTGTCTCGGTGAGAGCAGATGAGCGAATTCAGTGCCATGATTGAGAGGTGTTATTTTGTGATCCGCAATGTATTTTAACACCTTTTCAACGTGAGATGACCATGCAGGCTTTTTGCACTCTTCCCATATCTATTTGATTGTGCTTTCAGAAGCTGTAAACAGGGACACAATAACAGTCTTCTGTCTGCACCAAGACTTGCTCTGCATTATTCATACATTTCCTTCCTGTTTCACACGCTTATTTCAGTCCTCATTCAGGCAAAATTCATGTTAAATGATTCACGCTCTCGTTCTCTATATGTGTCTTTCTATTTTTCTCTGTCTTTGAAATGAGAGAAAAAAAATGTAAAAAATAACCTGTGATGAGACTTCTCTCTCCCTGTTTCCTTGTTCCCTCCTCAGTCAGACTCCAATTCTCAATGACATCTATATCTGGTCTTTTGATTTCAGTGTGTCTGATGCAGAAGAAAATAGGGCAGAGGAGCCATCATTTTTAAAAAGTCCCATCAGTATTGTACTGTTACGCGGTGATTAATCCTAATTTCTGAGATTAAAGAAAGAAACCCCCCCCAACTGTGTATCCTCTTTGCCACTGCCAGAGATCTGTACTATCTTCTCTTCCTCCTTCCCCTGCCTTGCCCTGCCCTGCCCTCAGGACACTCACTCTGAGAAGCTTCCATTTTAGGAGCATCCAAAGGACATTAGTGGCAATTGCTCCAGGGCTTTTCACTTGCTGGATGCTGTGCAGTTCTGTCTTGCTGCTTTCATTACTTGATACTCATATGGGATTAATAGAAGCACCAGCAAGAAGGAATGACTTGTGGCATTCTGTATACAGGGATGAATCCCAGCTTTGTAGTTAGTCTTTTTTGACTTGCATATGATGCAGCTGAATGCCTTAACCCACAGTTGCCTGACTGTAACTCTTCAACATTACATCAAGAGATGGCTGAGGTGCTGATGATAGGTTGAAGGAAGCAACCAAGGAGAATGGCAAGGCTGGCATGAGTCTCTGACTGCTGGGGCCTGTCTTCACTGGCACATTCGGTTTGCCCCACAGCGAAGCTATCAAAGCCCAAGATTATTTTAGATTACCATATGTGCCAGTGTCCAATACTGCATTTTTCTGTCTTAAAGTGGCTAAAAGCTTGCAACCATTCCTCTCAGAGCAGAAATCCCTACTGTCATCTGTGAATTATGTCATGCTCAACACGCTCTAAAGCACTGCATCAGGGGATGTACTCTAAATGCACTAAGAAACTGAAACTACTGCAGAATGCAGATGACTGCCAGCTAAAGAGACTTTCTCACTGGGAACTACCAGTGCTCGCCAAACTGCAGTGGGTGGCCATTGCTTTTCTTGGGGAATGTAAAATGTTTGTTTGGTTCAATAGAACCCTGGGTGAGACCTCTGGAACTGAGAAGTACCCACCTCCCACCAAGATCCTGCAGCGCCATAGTCAGCAGAGGCACTTCCGCTGATGCCCTGGCCCTACAGACGAGGGGCCTGAGTGCTCCTGGCAGGGCAACCCCTGTGAAAGAGTCTTAGTTCAGGGATTTTTTTTTCTCCTTCTGGTCCTGAAATTTTATATTTATATTTTACATTTCATCTGTTGTATTTTAGGCTCTGCTACAAAAAGCCACCTACTTTACTGGATTTCTGGAGCAAGAACTCTCCTCCTGGAATCTCCCAGTTTAGTACAATTACTCTGTTACCTTTTCTCAGAGGCTTACAGGGAAGGTGGAGACACACCACTGAAGACAGCTTAAGTACGAGAATGCTTTCAGTAATATAGATTGTAGTTTTCAATTACAGAATTTTGTTTTGTGGAGACTTTGTAATGTTGGTGAGAAATTATCCTTTGTAAGGATTTCCAGCATATATACTTGTTATAGAAACGGAGCAGGTGTGGCTTTTTGCATTGAGAAAATCAGAGAACAAAGCAAGCAAAAAAGACTGATTTTAATATTTTTTCTGATATAGTAAATGCTCTTTCGTCTTTCTCATATTCTTCCTAGTTAAAGCCTTTTGAAATAATGTGAACATTTCCTTGTGGTCTTTACAGTTTAGACACCTGTAAGCACATCACAGTGCTTTTCCACATTAGCCAATTTTTCTAGCAGCATCAGCCAAAGGAAGCTGTCTGGTGCCAAGGAAGCTGTGTAATTGCGAAACTCTGAAGCAAGACACACCAAGAGGAATGGGAATTGCTTTATCCCCTCCCAACCCTGCCCCATTCTGTGCAACTTCATTTTCAGAGAAATTATTATCCTTGGGCTTGCCCTTGCTGGACTGTATCAATTAGTCTTAATCTCCATGGCTCGTGATGCACATTTCTGAGTGGCTTCTTGGCTCAGTTCACATGTGGGATGGTCTTTTATTGGGTTAGGACCAGCTTCATGCTGGCCTGCAGCAATGGGTGGAATATTTCCTGGCCCTGCCTGTCTCTGAGATCCCTACACCTGGCTGTTTCTTTGGGGTGAGGGGAAAACGCTGACATTTGTGATGCTTTGTCTTTCCCCTCCATCCTTTTTTTTTTGCATTCAGAAGCCCTCCGGGGACCCAAATCCATCTTTCACACTGAGCAGCGATGCTGGGGAAGTGGAGGGGAGGGACTGGAGCCTGATTTCCAGGGGGACTGCACTGCTCATCAAAGCGACTGTATCCAGGCAACCTGCTTCCCCTGCCTGAGACAAGCACACACAGCTGGGACTTCGGGAAACTAAGAAGAAGCTACTGTAAAGAGCGGGCTACAGAGGGTATGGTGCAGGGTGGGGAGCCATGTTATTTTGAGCAAGTTATTTCTGTCCTGGCATCAGCATGACACTGGGCCCAGCTACAGTAGCCAATGGAGCCACCCAGCTGCTCCTTTCCGGATCCCCACTGAGGGATGGGAAAGGGAGCGGCTTGTTCATCCTCCCACAGGACTGGGATGGGGAAAGGCTTGCCCTGCGCTCCCAGGAGCATTCCCCAGCTCCTGCAGAGGCGAGTGCATTGTAACCCTGCCTCCTGGGGCACGGTGAGGAGAAATCCTCTATCGTTGGGAAGGCTCCAATCCTGCACGTCAAGGGCCAAACCCATAAATGAACGGACAGACACACTGGCACACACAGGCAGAGATGCCATGAGCCCTCAGATCCTCCACAGCCGAGCACCTCAGGGGTTAGTACTTTATTTATTGCCTGGGTGACAGCTGTGTCACTTTCTACCAGCACCAGGCGCAGCCGAGTTTTAGGTCCTTCACTCCTGCTTTGACCGAGGTCCTAGGATTTGTGCCCAGCTTCAGACCACATCTGATGTTTTACCAGCCAGGAGCCAGGGTGGGCTGCTGGCAGCTCTGCAAAACACAGGAAAAGCCTCTCCATGGTGCCTGTCTCGATTCTCTCCCTAAAGACTAAGACGGGTCTTTCTCCAGGACACAGCACCCTCCCATTTGCCAGCTGTTCATCCTTCACTGGCAACTCCCATCTGATGGGAAGGTAAGAGGTGTGTCCTCTAAGTGGAGCTACCTACATGCCTTCTCCCTACGCCTGCAGGACATGGGCCTGGCTTTGACATGTAGGGACTCCCCAGGGGAAGAGGAAGCCCATGGCCTTTTAGCGAGAGATCTTCCAGGCTTGCAGTCTGAGGGAAGTAATATTGTTCTCCATTCCTGTTTTCTTTTTCTCAGTCATGCTCCAACAGTGCACATCCTCCTTCACCTCACTTAGTCCCCTTTGTATACCACAACTTTCCTTGTCCTATCTCCCCACCTCTTTTCCTGCTCTTCCTTTACCCTCTCCTCTTTCCTCCTCTGCCCCCTGCACATGTTCTTTCAGATCTCAGCCCCATCACCGTGGTTGCATGGGCTGCCAAACCTGTTTAATAAGCAGAGCTAGGCTAGGAGGTGCTCCTACCCACGGCCCAGGCATTTCCTGACCTTTCAAGTGCCTCTCTCAGAGGAGCACCTCAGCTGCCTGCCCTTTGACTTTTTTCAGTGCTTTCTAACCTGTGACTGAGTAGCTCACAAAATGCCATTTGCCAAGAGAAGAGAAATAAGCTCGGGGTGGTGGGGGGGCTCGTGGTGGTGTGCAGAGCTTGGGAAGCGCATTAAGGAGCTAAAAATAACCGTGGGTCAACCCTGAAGGAGCCCGAGGCACTTCTCCTCCCCCAGCCCCCAGATGATGCTGCAGTCAAAGAGAGGACAAGCAGCCATGAAGAATTCTCTCTGTCTTCAGCAGCAGCTCCTCTCCCTTCCCTCAGGGCATCCCTGCTGCCAGCACAGGATTGCCACACTGCTATAGAAAGAGGAAAACAAAACAAATGAAAAGGAATCTGCCCCAAAATAACCCCTCTGCCTCCTGGCACCTCCTCAGCCACAGAAAGTTTTGTGAATCTGACATGTTAGGCAGGAAAAGACCTATTAGTTCCCATCAACTCTCCAACCAGGGGGGTGGGAGGAGAGGTTAGTGCCGGATTATCCTCTCCAGCCTATTTCAGTCAAATATATACAGACAGGAAATTCTCCTTAGACCCAACAGACAGACACAGCTCTCCACAGCCTCTGCTGTGAACACAGTAGCAGTGAGCTCTGTCACCCCTTCGGGGATCTGTCCAGGTCTGATTTGAAACTGCATACAGGGATGAAGTGATGAAGATTTCAAAGCACCACGACATAACATCTGGTGTTTGGTAAGATCTAACTAAGGAAATAAAAAGAAAGATAAAGACTCAATATATTTTGATTGTTCTAACCCATGACTTGTGTGAGTAACAGTTTCACCAGCTTGCATGAGTATTAAGAAGGAGTAAGAAACACAAAGCAGAGGCAGGTGTTTCTAACGTGGCTGGGGAAATGACAGTAGCACTACTAATTTAAACACGTTACAAATAGTATTTCAAAAACCTACATTTAAGTGTAAAGATTGCAGAGGCCAGCAAAAATAAAGAGGTGAGAAATGCACGTGCAGCAATCCAGTCTCTTAGCCTCGTTTCCCTTCCCTCAGACCCCTGCCTATTCAGTATACCAGGCATCCTGACGTGTTCAGCGATCAAGGACATCATCAACCTTCCTTCCAGCCCAGTGAATTGAACCAAACTCAGATTTCAATGTCCAGTTTCCCTCTCTAGTCTTCCTACAGCCTGAGGTTATATACAAGGGACTTAGCACCATTAGAAGGCTCAATGTTTTTTCAAAGGCACGTACTACTGAAGACAGTGATGCACACCTTGCCAGTGTATTTCACAGCTGCAAGCTGACACATGAGAAATGTCAGCACGCAGCTATAATGAATTCTGATCCATATTCCATAGGAGAGTGCTTCTGTGGTTGCATATGCTTTTCCCAGCTTCACCAGTGTTTCTGTGACCCTTCTGTTGTCACTCACCTACTTCCCCGTCCCTCCTGCTATCTTTTATACCGTCTCCTTGCCTGTCACTGCCATCCAACTGCTGCTCTTCTCATGCTCTGAAACCTTAGAGAGAGCTTAAGACAGGAACCAAAGCATACTAGCCAGGTGAGGAGGATGGAGGCAACAGTGTGAGAGGCATGATCACATGGATTTGCCATATATAGTGCTTGTCCTGGTTTTTAGCTGGGACAGAGCTGGGTTTCTTTTTCGTAGCTAGAATAGCGCTGCATTTTGCTCTCAGCCTGGGATTTGTTATGAGAGAGACACTGATAACACACCAGTGTTTGCATTGTCACTGGAAGTGAAGGACTTTGTGTTTTGTTAGTCTACAAGCACAAGATCTAAGGGGGTGAGGAATATTTAAATTAATAAGCTAAATTGGCGTTTGGCTACGCCAATGGGATATTCCAGATCACATCCCATCATGTCCAGTATATGAGTGAGGGTCTCTTCCTCTTTTGGCCCTGTCTCTGGCTTTCGCTCGGGCTCTCGTTCTTCCGGGATTGCGGTTTCGGTTCGGGACTGTTGCTCCTCCGGGATCGTTATCTGGGAACAGACCAGGCTGGTCAGGAGGGGGGTGAGCTAGAACGTTGGGTGTCACTCACTTGCATATTTTGTTACTGTTATCATTATCACTACTATTTTTAAATTAGTATTATTTTAAGTTTTCTTTTATTTCAGTTATTAAATTGGTCTTATCTCAGCCTATGAGTCTCCTTGCCCCCCAATCCTCTTCCCTATCCCCTGGGGGTGGGGGGGCAGTGGGTGAACGGCTGGGGTGGCTGCTGGCCAGTGAAACTATCACAGTGCTACATGCTGGGATTCACTTCAAGGTTTGGGGAACTTTGTTTCTGTAACTATATTATGCAATGAAAATGTATCAGCAGCTCTGCAGTGGGGAGAGGAAGTGGGCGAGATCCTCACAATTTTTGTGAATTCCCCTCCCTTTGACAGTAAAATGCAAAAGAATAAAATTGGCTACAGAGCTGGCTACTTCCCATGTGTTGTCAGCCTGCTGAGCACAATACAGCCACAGAGGGAAAATCTCTGCACAGGAAGTTCAGACAAGCTGAGACTTCCCAGCTCTCAGAGCCAGGACATTCCCACTGTGTTCCCTGAACTCCTCCCTAATGGCCCTGCTGATGCCTGTGCACATCCACTGATGTCACGTAAAGGTGATGGGAACTGGACCAAATGCATGCAGGGACTTGTGGACAGGCAACCGACCTAGTACACCTCTTCAGGAAGGGCTACCTTGGAGAAGGGACAGAATGGCCCAATAATCATGGTGGGGGAGACGATAACCTGTTATGGTGAACAGGCCTAGAGAGGACCCAAGAAAAGGATGTGCAGTCTCCCATCAGAGACCCTCAGGAACAGTTCAGCTACCATTTGCCAGGAGTGCTATCCTGCTGGGAAACTGATCTTCTAATCCTACCTTCCAATCCTGTGACCAACCTAACTAAACTCAGGCACCAATTTAACAGGTAGTCTGCGGGATGCTCTTACAAGATGCTTCCTGAATTTATTTTCTCTTGTGTTTTAAAGAGAGTCTACTAGCCTTAAGAAAGTACTATTTGACATGGCTGGGGAAATGCAGAGCTGAAGACAAGTCTGTGAGAAAAACCCCACTCAGCAGCAACTTTATTTTCAATTCCCAGCACCTGAAACTGGAAGGCCACCTTTATTCTCTAATCCCAGATCACAAACCAAACCAGCATTTTCCCACTGCAAACTCCATTAAGATACCACCCTTGCCTTTTTTCAGAAAGACTACCTGAACTGTACCAAAGAGCAGTCTGGTGTCCAGCAGAGAAGTGTGAATCATTCTTTCTTCGTCACAGTCACAAAAGCCATGATAGGACATGTTGCCCCTGATGGCAGCAGACAGGAGAGGACAAGCCAGAAGGTCATCCTAGAAAAGCCTTCCTTCCAGTCCTGTGTTCCTTGCCCAGTGAAACTGAGAAAGGAACAATGTTTTCAATGTTGAGAGAGACCATCAAGAGACTTGAATTTGTCCCTGCCTTGCCATTGACTCTGTAGGGCTTAATGGATTCCTTCTATTACTTTACCTGTAAAAAACAGGCAGTAAAATGCACTAAACACAAGGAAACTGTAGAATTCAATGAATGGATAATTGTGTATCTCAGGAACAAAGTATACATGTCTAATACATTTCTAATTAACTGAAAGGATCATTCTTTATTACCACCAGCCTTTGTAAAGCACTCTGATTCCTCAGAAAGAAACATATGACAGACAGTTAGCAGTACACATTATTTAATTAATAATTCATCCTACTATTCTATATGCCAGCTTATTTATAATGTGCTAGTTGCTTTGGTTTCTAGGTAAGGAATGCACAGTATTGAACTCAAATTAATGAAACCCAGTACTTTACATACTTCTAATTAGAAATGCTACAGATGATTTCCAAAATGATACTGTTAACAAAACAACATATGGCTTGCCTTGTTCACAAGCTTTTAAATGCTGCTGTTGGTGATATAGTTTGGGATCACCAAGACAAAAGATGTTACATAAATATCAATGCAGAAGTATTTCAACAGTTTCTCTCGCCAACAAAAGTCCCAAGGGTTGCTGCATGCTTAGTTGGTTATTTATTGCTTTTATTATTTTTATTATCACTGTTTTTAAAAAGTCAAGTAATACAACATATTAGTTATGATTAGAGATTCTCTGATCTATTTCCTTTAAAATGGGAACTAAATCCCAATGACTACCTCCCAGTTTAGGTAATTAATTTCTACCTTTTCCCACTTCCTCTCCAGTTTCAGCTGGTTATAATCTGATTTCTCCCTTCCTTAATGCAACCGCTGCTATGTACTATTAAATAATTGTCACATTCAGCCCTAAAAATGACTGGATTTCAGCAACAGAATAAACAATTTCTATATTTTACTCAGAAACACTTGGCATATTTCAAGTTAAAATGCTTACCTAAAGAGTTATTTTTCAAATATTTGCACTTAGTGATTTGTATCCTGCCTCTTCTCATTTCTTTCTAGTCCAGATTCCCTGGTCTAACTGGCAGGGGGGGGATTATGGAACCCAAAAGTGGCTTTAAGCTACTTAAACACTTCAGTAATTCTGGGGCTAGTTGAGGGTCAGTTTAGCTCCTGGACATCGTGCCAGTGGCACCACCCAGCTGGGACAGGGCAGAGCTAGGAGGTGGGACCTGCAGATCTGAGTCTGCATGGGCCACAGGAAAAGAAATCATCCACCAAACTGAGACTGGGAAGCACAGTTGCAGGATGAAAGGGCAGCAGTTGTAAGAACTGAAGATTTCTGGAGGCAGTTTTTAACTGCTGGTTTGAGAATCAGCTGTGATTTCCACAGCCACATCTACCAAACCGGACTGAACCACCTCCAGCACAGAAAAA
Organism: Antrostomus carolinensis; assembly: GCF_000700745.2. NCBI lineage: Eukaryota > Metazoa > Chordata > Aves > Caprimulgiformes > Caprimulgidae > Antrostomus > Antrostomus carolinensis. The sequence continues at coordinate 24,981 of NW_010312652.1, forward strand.
GCCTCAGGGAGGAGATGAAAAGTTTAATTAATTAATGCTTGTAAAATGCTTTGAGACCCTGAGATGGAACACACTAGAGAAGCAGAAAGAATTAATTATTTTTACCATTGATATTATGGGGCGGGGGGAGGTGACTACATGGAGGGGGTTTAACTGCTTTTTATTGAGATACTGTAGTCCTTTCATTCTTTTTGAGTTGGATCTGCTCTGCGTATGGTATCTGAGACCAAAGAACAGCTGGAGAGAAATGGTGAAATTATAATCTCAAGGATTTGGTTTGTAAAAACATCGTTTCAGGGATATTTGCTCAATGCAGTCAGACAACATTGTCGGACCTGCCGTCAAACAGGAATCGGGCCATGGCACAAGCACACCTTTAAACCAGCCACTGAATTGTGCCTTTGTCTCCTGTCACAGCAGTTCTTTTCCTCTTATTTCCCTTTACATGATTTTGCAATGGGAAATGTAGCTGTTAGCTAAAAGGCAGCAAAATATTCATACTGACATTATCAGAGCTCAGCCCCTGAATAAGCACAAGGAGATATTGGCTAGCTTAGCAGGACAGGAAAACAGACTCCAGATCCTTTCACCTCCATGTCACCAGGTCCAGCCCAGTCTAGATTGATAGTGGCAAAAACGCCATTTGACAGCTTTTTGGCACTCTGTACAAAATGAACTGGGCAAGGGAAGGATGGAAAAATCTCAGCCCGAGTCCCACTGGGACAAGTATCAACACTAGAAATGGCACTGCTTGCCAGCTGAGAAGAGAGGCCATTGCATTCCTCAGGCACATTACTTCCAGGAGGGCAGGAGGAATAACGGCAGGGCCACATTAAAGAAACTTGCCCTGTTCTGCATGTACCTTTTAGACTCCAAAATTAACTGAGTGCTTTCCATCAGAAAAATACCCACTTTAAAGAGCAGAGGAGGGACTGTAGGTATCAGCCAGACAGGGAGAGTGTTATTTGCAGGCAGTTTCCTGAAAGTAGCTGCTTTTAGGAGCGTGCCTCAGGAAAGAAATGGGAATTACTGCTAGTAACAATCTGTCATAACTCAGCATGACTAAAATACTTCTGCACCCAAGCACTGTATCCATCCCTAGTTTGTTCACTGCACGAAGCATAGCTCATTTGGAATAAAACATGGCTAGACAGAGGAAGCTGACTCTCAAAGTTACAGTATTTTAAACACCCTTGTCTCCTCCCTATGACACCTGGGCACCACCTTGGCCTTGATACACTTTTCCTTATGATACCCTGATGAGGTGCCCGTTCAGATTTTCTTTCAAATGCTGTAGTCAGCATGGATCTTGCTGCAGTTGCACATGTACCTCATGTGAACAAGTCTGGATTTTTAACAACTGTTTGGCATGGCCATGCGTAAACCACGTGGTTCTGATACTCTGAAGTAGGGGAGAAAAAGTAGAGCAGCTGAAACTTTCTGTTCCCTCCTAGTCTGACGGCTGTGTTAGCTTGCAGTTACATCAGCACAGTCACAAGGCCCATGTGAAGTAAAATATCTCAAAGAACAACAGTTACCATAGGGTATATCACTTCTATTTCTGATGGGAATACTGGACTAGCTCAGAACATTGAGAAGAAGCAGTACTGCTGGTATTACTCAAACAGATTGGGATACTTCTCTTCAAAGGTGGAATTGGCTCTGGCAGATAGATCCAAAGCGTAACGCTGAGAAAAGGTGAGCAGATTTCCCATGAAACAAGAATTCGAATAGTGGCATGTCCTACAAGCACGTGGTCTGGCCCCTTTCTCCTCCTGTTCCATCCTGCCACCAGACAAAGGGATCACTGAGATCTCTTACTGGAAGAGAACAGAGGTAAGTGTTGCAAAATGATGGCACTAAAACCCAGGGTCTGAATTTGCAGTGAGGCTGCTCTGAGCTTTATCACTTGTAATGAGGTGATAATCCACTTTCTGACATACACTAGGAAGGTTACATGAGTGAACAGAGAGAGAACTCAGCTGATCTTTGTCCACGGTTCCTTAAGGGATCCAGTGAATTACGTGGGTTAGACAGCTCCAAATTTTTCTACAAGGTGTAAGATCACAGCAGCAAGGCCTCTCTGAAGTTTCTTGGTACTGGAGAAGCCCAAACCTGAGCAATTCAGGACTATTTCCTTGCATCTGTAGTAGTTCAAGTCCTGGATAAAAAGGATTTATTCCTTGTAGGCTGAGGAGGATGGCAAAATTCACAGGTTAAATTTTTGAAGCTCAGAGACAGCAGCAGCATAGTCAGGCATAACCAAAGCGCTGTCTAACCAACCACTGCCATGTCAGAAGGGGCAGAAGGAAGGCCCCATTCCTCGACAGGAGCACCTGGATGGCCACAGCTCCCCCACAGCCACATTCACATGCAGGCATACAACCCTGACCCATGCCAAAACTACAGTTAGACCTTTTTATTAGGTGAAGAACTGAAGCATGGAGGAAGAGAGACACAGATTCAAAAGCTATTTAGACACCTAATGATGCAGATAGATGCCAGCTGGTACTTTCAGAAAACCCTGTTTGGCAGCTAAGAGATCAGTAAAAATCTGCCCTAAATCAGCCTACAACCCAGCAGAAAATCACAGGGGTCAAAGACAAGGAGAGGTCACTGTGGGAACAGCAAGCTGCTGGGTGTCAGCTGCTCCACAGGAAGCACCTCAGTGGATGCTCCTCTGCTTTGGTAAACGTGAGGCAGTTTGTCCGTCAATGGAAGCAGAATGAAGTGTCTCAAGTTTAGTGTGGCATAAAGGAGCGTAAATGGATATGGTGCTGCTAGTCTCTGGATACAAAGACAACTTACAAGTGGAGCATTATAGTTCCTAGAAAGAAGCCCAACAAACTCAGAAAATAAAACATTCTGGCCTACTTTCACCTCCATTAACCTACTCCTTCCTTAGAAGCTTAAGTAGATACATTCACTTGTTGCTAGGCTGTCAGCAGCAGGATTTGAAGTGCAGAGATTCCAGTTATGCTCAGCAAAGGAGCGTGTTGTGGTGCCCTGGATACAAACACCATGTCTCTCACCCTCACCCTTGCAAACAGGAGGACTGATAGCTTGAATGCTTCTGCTGCTCTCAGTTGAGCTCAACTTTCGTGAAAGCCTTTAAATAGAGAGACGGGTCTCCGAGCACCCAGAACAAAGCCCACTAAACCTTCATGGGTCACAGCTTTCAGAGTGGGGGGCATCACTGAACTTTGGCTAAATCAGACTGACCAGCTCATCAGGAACAAGGATGATAATATGGTAGTGTCTGACTTACCAGAGAGATGGATACGAAGTGGATGAAGGTGAGGCTAAAAAAAGCAGATGTACTTGACCTCTCTTCCAGGGTCCTCTGAGGGTTTTCAACTCACACCCTGCCTGAGAGCACTGGTGACCTGGCCTCAAAGAAGGGAAGGCAAGAGGAGATGCACAGGATTTTAACAACAAAGTGTGTTTGTAGTTCCACTAGAGCTGAATCCAGGAAATGTCATTGTTCACAGCATGGGCCATGACCCCCACAGCCTGCTTTGGAGGCAGTGACCTCTGCCAAACGGTGACAGAACTCAGCTCTTAGGTTCAGCTTAATCCTGACCTGCAGCTCCATCTTTTAGCCCCTGGCTTCCCAAATTGCTTTGACAAGACACTGAACTCCTGACCTACAGATCCCCTTTTATTTCAGTCCTTATCCCCCTCTGTCTTCATCTATCATTTCATGACTCTGAGCTCTGACAAAGCCACTCGCTCTGGATCTGTGACACCCTTCTTATTCTAATACTGAATATTAGTAGTAGCAATACCATTCTCACCAGTCAACTCCTCTGTCTGACCATTGCCAGCACTTCTGGACCCTGAAAATATGTGGTTTCGTTACCCACGCTGATGGGTTAAACTACACCCCATCCCCCCCGGTCTAAAGCGCCTCTGCTACTGCAATTGAGGGCTCGCCCTTCCTCCAGCTGTGTTGATGCACCTCCCTCCTAAGAGGCTCTCAGCATACTTTATTCATAACAGCTACAGCCTGCAAAGATGCTGAAACAGGAAGCCAAATGACTGCTGCGCGACCTTGGGAATGCAAATTCCATGTGTTTGCGAAGTCAAAGCAAGCCATTTCCTTCCCCAGGCCCTCCTCCCTCGCAGGCGTGCAAGCCACAGCTAATGGGAAAACACACAGGCACACACAAAGCTTTGTCGATGCTAATTGCCAGGAGCTGAGGCCCAGTCATCCTGTTGACTAATTTGTCAGCCGCTGCTGACTCAGCAATCTGGGGGGACAGTTTCTCTCAAGTGCTCAAGTGCACTGGGAAGTAAATGGCTCTCATTGTTCTTTCCTTCCCTTCGCTCCCATGTCTGTATTTGTGGACAATTCCTGCCCCAGGTTTGACCTTGGCTGCAGCAGTGACTGCAGGGCTGGGATTGCCATGGCTGATAGGCCTCTCATTAAACCCTACTGGAAGGTACAGGCTCCGTGGTGGTCGGAGAGGGAGGGGGGAATGTGTGACCTGATCTGGAAATAGCACGTGCAGGAGCAGGCCAGGGCAGAGAGGAGAGGGCTGACTTGAATTATGTGTGTTGCGTGGGATAAAGACAAGCGAGATCAACAAACTAGGCGCTGTCTGGAACAAATGTCCCTAAACCTGCCTGAAATATGCAGGACTTCCTCCTCGAGCACTGCCTCTGCCCTCTGCTTAAGTCCTCTGGCCAAAGGGAGGAACTGCTGCTGGTGAACTGCGGGTGACCATGGGAGGAGGCGCAGGCGCCCGCAAGCCAGCGCTGCAGGCAGGAGGGCCGGCACTTGCCACCGCTCCACACAGTTCATACAGTCGTGCAACAGGCATCCCGCACCCCGGCACCGTAAGCACCTGTCTGTGGAAAATGAGAGACTGAGAAGGCAGAGGAAGAGACCAGAGAAAGGACCCTCTGGAATTCCCTTTCCCCCAGAGATTTCATGGAGAACAGTGCCCCAAAGGGCACAGGTGGGACAGCCCACACCACACACGCACATCTACCCCAATGTGCAGTTGCCAAAAACATCTTTCCCCTCACTGCAGCAGTGCTGCCTGAGCCCACGCACACTTACAGAGCACACATCTGCCTGGAGGATCCCCTCACTGCAGCACTGCTGCCTGAGCCCACGCACACTTACAGAGCACACATCTGCCTGGAGGATCCCCTCACTGCAGCACTGCTGCCTGAGCCCACGCACACTTACAGAGCACACATCTGCCTGGAGGATCCCCTCACTGCAGCACTGCTGCCTGAGCCCACGCACACTTACAGAGCACACATCTGCCTGGAGGATCCCCTCACTGCAGCACTGCTGCCTGAGCCCACGCACACTTACAGAGCACACATCTGCCTGGAGGATCCCCTCACTGCAGCACTGCTGCCTGAGCCCACGCACACTTACAGAGCACACATCTGCCTGAGGGAGAAACGCAGCCCCGCGCTGACAGATAGCCCAGATGCACCCATGTGTTCCTACCTGGGGCTCTGTGTGCTGTGTGGGCGTATATACTGGTGTGGTGTGTCTCTGTCCCAAGCACAGCCATTAGCGTGCCCAGCTCTGCCCACGGGCCTGCCTCCGTCCATCCCCAACTGAGCAGCTCTCTCAGTGCCGTGGAACTTTGACTCAGGTGACAGCAGCAGAGCCGAATCCTTCCTTGCAGACTGGCAAGCAGAGCGCGTTTCTGCAGTCACTGCGGAGGGAGTGCTGTGCATGCAGAATACTCGTTGGCAGAACGGTACAGCCAGGGATTCTGTTGGAGTTGCGTCTGGAGCCGATTAAATAATTCATTATCAGTAATATTGTGAATTTTGGCAATATTTTCACTGAATAAATATTCGCAAATACATTTCCATTATTCAGCCAGCTTTGGCTCTGTCCCATTCCATTTAATATGCCGCTCTATCACACTTTGCTCCCAGGTAGGAAAATCAGCTGGATCCTGTAAGACACAAGGATCCCAGTAAGTTTTAGCCAGTTTTGCAATTAGCAGTTGCCATTTATCTAATTGTCTCTTTGTAGAAAGAGCTTTGCTATGCAATGTTTTTCTACCCAGTCTGGGAATCACAAAGGTGTCTATTAAGAGACCTAGGCATTTACAGTATGTACAACTTCTGTCTGTGCACATTGTTTAAATTCTTTGGTTTGTAGCTTCTCAGAGATAGATTTTGTTCTTTTTCACTTTGACCTGTACATCCTGCTGGTTGTAAAAAGGCTATTTTGAACAAATAACTCTTCTTTTGCAGAGTATCCTGCATGTCAATAACATGAGAAGTTCCTCTAAAGACAGCAGGCATGTTTCTTTCAGGGTCACTGTTTTCAGAAAGGCCTAGAAAACAAACCTTCTTCTATCTTTCTCCTGCTGCCAAACTAGAAGTAAAACTTTGCAGGATAGTCCTGTGCTTTCTTCTAAACATCCTCAGGATAGCCTGCTCTGTTCCTCACTTACAGAGTTGAGATTGTTCTTAGGCTGTTAAAGAACTTGCTTTTATTCCAGGCTTTCTGAAGTTTACCTTCTCCATCTCTTTCTGTCAATCTCAGTTTAGTTACAAATCTCTCTCTCCTCCTGGGAACTTCTCTGCCCTGCTAGTGAGTCTGCATCCTTTTATATGGCTCATAAAGAGCTCATGGACTCCTGAGAAGTTCAGAAGTTATAATGAATAACTCAAAAAATAATCATTCAGCACATAAAAATATTGAGAGGCTCTAATTTCTATTGAAGACAAATCACATAAACGTGGCCCTTCTAAACCAAACCCACTTTGAAATAGGATGTTCCAACAAATCACTGGAAGACTTTTTCAGAGACAAAACGGTTCTCATTTCCCAGACATCTCCTTTATTAAATGTCTCATCCAGTTCATTGCAGTCTCTCCATATTAGGCATAATACCAAACACTAAAATACATCAGATAGAGAGAAAGAAGAGAGTGATGAGGTTGGGATCTGAATTGTCACACAAAATTACTTTATAATGTTAAATTGGACTCATGGCCAGTCCCATGAAAGTGGGTATTTATCACACAGAGAGACAGACCCTTAGTCTTGGCTATACCCTATGTATGAAGTCTAAGGACAGAGGTGGCCTTAAACCACTTTTGGTGTCACCCGTCATGGGGTGCTGTGTTCTCGGATGTAAATCAGAGCACCCCAATGAATCTCACTCAAGGGGTTTGATTTTTTTTCCAGAGCTGTTGTTAATCAGGCACACGCCAGCACAGAGTCAAGTCACTTTACCTTGGGTGGTTCACATAGCCTGGCAGTTAAGACATGTGCCACAGCACTTCTCCCTGTCTGGAGGAGTGAGATCCTCCAGAAGTCAGCCTAGGGCCTAGGCTAGGGACGCATCTGTTCCCCACCACAGCACTGCAACCTGCTCCTGCTTGGCCAGCTTCAGAGAGTGAAAGCAATAAGCTCCTTGGACTGCTCTGTAAATCAAGGGTTAGAGCAGCTCAGACCTGGACCATCTTTTATTCCTACTGCAAAACATGTTCCAGTTTTCCATATAAATGTTAGCTTTTGTTTCCTTTCTGAGAACAGAGGATGTTTCTCTAATGCATTAAGAACTCATGGAAAAGGAAAGCCCTGCCTCTTTTATTTTAATGTGGATACTTTCATTTTATCTATGAAAGAAAATAGCTTCTTCAGCCATCAGCTTCTCATGTGGAAATTATGACTGCTATCAAAAATTTGGAGCCCAACAGAAAGAGATGAGGACATGACCCTGAAACGCTACAGTCTTTCTCCTTCTCCCTGTCTTTTTTCTTCCCTTTTCCTCTGCCTTTCAGACTAACATTCTCTAACTTTCTCTTTAGTAGGAATGAAGGATTTCAGTAACACACATTTTAGCACCAAAGATACCTCCTGTAAAAGCTGGGTAGTTTGTATCCAGGGCTGTATACCTCCCACTTAGCTTCTATTTTAGTTACTGCTGACATATCCTTCAATCTCAGCATGGGATTAAGCACACAGGTTACCAGGCGATTCTGTCCACTCAGTATAAAACTGCATCACTGGATTCCCATCCCCATCCCTTTTCTTCCACTTGAGTGAGTTGCCGCCTTTCCCTCCTCCTTTTTCCACTTATGATAGCTTACCCCAAAAGAATTAAGTAGTGCATTGTCCTCTTCCCCCAGCTGAGGAACGAGGTTGTTAAATTATACTCATAGGTCCCATTCTGCCCTGTTACTGTGTAAAATTAAAGGCCTTTCCTGTCTGAACAGGTTTACAAAATGCGGGAGTTCTGCTGCTGTTGTCGTGGTGCCTAGGAAAGTCTTGGGAAGCATAGAAACAGCAAACCAGGCCCAGCTCTGCATCAGGGCCTTTTCTGAAGGAGGAAAGAGGAGCCAGTTCAACCCTTGCAGATTTAGGAGACAAGTGAGAAGCTTCTTATGAAAGAAAATCATCAATTTCACTGAAAACTGCAATGACACAGGGCTTCGCAGTCCCCTTTTCAGTACCTTGGCTTGAATAAATAATCTCTCAGTCTCTCCTGCCACTTCCCAAAGGGGCCTCAATGAATCACTAAAGAGCAACACAAGATACTTCTCCTTTGGGTGACCACGCTTCTGGTAGTGCAATGCTGGGGGGGAAGGCTGAAGGGTCAGTGGGAAGCTCCCGCATGGCCCCACTTCTGGGTGTCAGTGCTGAAGCAGGGACAGATAAGCTGCACTGCAGAACTGACTCATTTGTTCTATACCACCAACCAGCAGCATTTTGGAGGAACTTATCTAGGAACAGTATTTAGGCAACAAAACATGTGCTACATTTATCCCTAAAGAGTCTTTCCCGCTCGCTTTTCTCTGAGGCATGACTTTTTCCTCTTGATTTTGTCTTCCCCTCTTGCTGCCCTCCCTGTGTTCCCATCTGGCCAGCTCTCTGTGCAACTTTGGACACCCTCTCACTGCCTCTGGTTTGCTATCTGGGGTTAGTAACACCAACCTCCATCCCGCAGGGATGGGCCTGTGGGGGTGATATTTGGTGAATTAATGTCAACAAGCATTCTGAGGTCCTCTTATGGCCTTGCTAGAGGACAGGAGATGACTATTTTGATTGCTCCTTTCTCTCCTACGGGCCACTTCTCAGGCTCGGGTCAGTGTGACGCCCTGCCTAAGGCTCTCGTGCCCTTTATGCAGGGACGTGGTGGTTCCTGAGCAGAGCCTTCCTCACTCAGCCAGGTTATTTCTGTATCAGAGTAGCTGCACGCTAGGCTGCCTAAATCTGGTGCAATCCAGGAAGAGGTGATTCCTCCTCGGCCTGCCCTGCTCACAGCAGGTTGTCACCTACTCTGTGAACTGGGCCAGACGCTGTGCTGCAGCTCTGCTTTTGCTTGGGGAATTACATGCTAAGATGGTTCCTCCTTCCCCTCCCCCATATCTCCAGCCACAAAAACAAGCAAATGCTTGTGAGCTAATCCTGTGCAGAGACTTTATTAAATAAACACAACTGGTACTGGTGGCTTGTTTGTTTGGGGTTGCTTTTTTTTGCATTTGCTATCTTTGGAAAGCTAATCCTCTGGAGTTCACCCAGCGATTTCAGTCACCTCCAAATAACACTTACTAATAATCTTAATAAATCCATCTCCTAAGCAGCAGCCACTACTGCCTGGCACTGAAGTACACAGAACACCTCAGCAGCTCTGCTTCAGCTGACACCCTTGTTTATCTTGACCATAAATGAAAAAGAGACTTGCTCTATCCCTTCTCAAATCTCGCCCAATGGCTCCTTTGGGCAGTGTGACTGAACACACCAGGGAAGGGGAATGTGGTCAGGAGAATATGACTTGCAGGCTTCCTCTCTTCCTCTGCCCTGCTCCCAAACCAGCTGCTGAGCACTTCTCACAAGGCTGCTTGTATCTGGGGTAAGAAAGCCGTATTAGGTGTATGTGTAGCCATAAACACAGAGAAACTGCTTTCTCTCTTTGGCAAAAATAAAGCTTGTCATCAAAATAATGGTCCTAATCAAAGCTGGGGATCCTAGGGACATATTCTCCATATTTTTGGTGCCTGGTCCAGTGTCATGGCAAGAGACAGGGTGTCAGGACACAGAGATTCTGTTCTCACCCACTTGATTGACTTTGTGTGTGAAGTTGGGACAAGTAACAAAAGCAGAGATCCATCAGGCAGGAAGAATTGGTTGCAAGCACTGCATGTGTCTCTATCCAAAACTGCAAATCTAACTCTTCCAAGGTTCCACAGCCTAATTCAGGGTCCCCGAAAACTATGCAGGGCTCTTGTTGTTAACACTGTATTTCCATCAGTGCTTGCAGACCCTCATGCCTTATGACTCCAGGAGCTCCTGCTAAAAAATCTTCCACTTTGCTCCCAAAGAACTTCAAACTGGCAAGCAAGTTCCTATCAGATGAGTCTTCTCATGGGGACTCCTTCAATAAGAGTCTCCGTTTCCTCCAAAACAACTCAGTAAGACACTTAACCCCTGGTGTTACTGATGGGAAAATTAAAGATCAGTGTGAAATTACTAGTTTAAAGGAGACAGACCAGTGGCAAATCAGGCACCAAGGTGGAAAAAGGACTGGAGATTTCCTGCATGTAGATCCTCAGTCTGCACAGAGAGACCCCTTTGAAGTTCTTTAGTTTAATGATTTAATCACAGCTTATTATACGCTCTGAAATATCTGGATGACAGACGCTATGCACATTACCACTTTAACTTGTCTGTATGCTTCATTTAGAGAGGCTGACACTAGAGGCAGCTTCCTTATTGTGCCACCAGTGAAATCCAACGCTCGCCACAGTCTGGCTCCACTTTTTATGACTGGTTTTCAGTATTCTCTGTTTCACATGGGGGAGGAAGCTCTTGGGAAAGATGCCAGGGTCTTGGACTTGATTACACTAATTGAGAAGTGAGGCAGTTCCAAACCTCCACCAACAGAAAGTGACAGAGAATTTCGTACCACTGATGCCCTGTAATACTGGAACTGGCAAGGCAGAGGCTGGGCAGAAAGAGAGGATCCTATTTCTAATACAAGCTCATCCTTACTTACTGCCATCTCTTCAGAGTCAAGCCAAGGTTAAGCCAAACACTAAGAGAATTAATAGGTTTGCAGTTTTTATCCTACATTAACCATTTGGCGTCACTTCTCCAAGCATTCAATTAGAATTTTGTCAGCGAAACCTTCTTCCAAGACCCTTGTGAGCCTTTGGGGAACTAGAGATTTTGGGGACCTTATTTTTGTTCTGCTTCCCTGTGTTGCACTCTCTGAGATTTTGAGTGCTGTAGGCAGGGGCCAAATGAAGGGAAGAGATGCTAAACCAAACAGCCCACAGGAATTTGCAGTGTTGAGGCCCACTATGAGTTAAAAAAAAAGGAAGAAAAGAAAGAGAAGACTGTACAAGAATCATGCTATGAAAAGAGGCCTGACTGAATGTGCAGGCAGGATAGATTACATTTAAAACATTTGCTATGAGAGCAAGAGTTTGCAGTCTGATGGGGAAAAAGGTAGGGAAAAGAAATTACTAAGACGAGAAGACAAGACTGCAGACGAAAGAGAGAGGAAGGAAAAGAAAGAGTCTTATTTTCTTCTTCATTCATACGTCTTGAATTGTGAAGCCCTTTGTCAAGCACGACATAAACGAAATGTGAGCTATCCCTTCATTTCCTTTCCCCTTAGTGTATAGTAAAGGAAAATTCATCTGTGCACAGAAATACAACTCCTACACTTAAAAAGAAAAATATTGAGCAATGCAGACACAGAATGACAGATAAATATGGAGACATGTAGATACATATGGGCATACAGCCACAGACACGCTGTGCACACAGACGTGAAAAAACAACACTATACCCATATGCATGCAATAGACTTCCCCCCCCACCCCCAGAGGCATCACGAATAAAAGCAGCAATAACATCCTTCTATTACTAGCATTTGGCACTACCAGACCGGCTTCACTGTAAAGCAAACAAAAAACTTCTCTTTGTCAGAGCTGCGATGCTGTCACCCCGGCATGGCAGCGTGCAAAGGCTGCTTGCACGTTCTCCCTCTTCCCACCAGCCTTGAGCGCAGACGCCCAGCTCAGCCAAGGTCTGTCTTTGCTGTCAGAACTTTTTATGTGGTACTAAAAAACTCAGCAAGTTACATACAGTTAAAAGGCTGAAATCACTGCCTCTGACTAATCTTCATTTTCTATTTAAGCTCCCCTCCCCCCCCTTCCCAATTGTGCGCTGATAACATGCAGCATTGCAAGGCACAGAAGTGAACTGTGTTTTAGCTGTACATGTGTACATGACTGTACAATCTCCCAGCGTGTGTGCTTTTCTCGATGACAAGGGTGACACAGATCCCGAGTGTCGGGTGGCAAAAGCTGCAGCCAGTTTCCCATAAGTCTATTTCTGGTGCAGCGCAAGTGCACGAGCATGGGGCTGGATGTATATTTAACTCCACATGTTTTAATCCAGAGAGGTCAGGAAATAGGAGCATGAATGCTCTTGTTGTGGCAGATGGGAATGTGTTGGATTGCCCACATTGTCAGGCAAGGGGCCCTGGGCCTGGAGGTAGTGCTGACATCATTGTCTCTCTCTGGGTTTTGCCTGGAGCTGCAGACAGAGAAAGCTGTGCAGGCAGTAACCCCTTCCTGCCTGAGCTCCCAGCTAGC
>NW_010312652.1:37660-52076 GCF_000700745.2 Antrostomus carolinensis
GGGCCTGCTTAGGCTCTGGTATTTTCCTTCCAAAAGAAATAAATTGTATCAGCTCTTGGGGGAGAATGTTAAACGTAATGGGAATGTGTCACCTCGGCAGTGGAAAAATACAAACCCCAAAAGAAAGCCTTGGCATTTATCATTCAAATACACAGATAGGAGTGCACAAGGACACAAACCTTCTGCTATAAACACTCAAACCTAAGTAAATTTAGGAATTATATAAAAACCTGACATTTAAATACCCTTGACTCAAGGCAATTGTATAAACCTGGGAAAAGGAACAGGCTCCAGCCGCTGTATCTTCAGTGCTTACAGTGGTTTTCAGACCCTCGGGTAATGGCTGAGGTGCAACCGGGCCAGTTATGGCTCTGCTCTGCCCCGCAGCCACTCCTGTCTCTGACCTCCTCATGCTGCCCTCGCCCCACCCGCACAGCCTGGCCCCGACACCTCAGCAGGTACCCACAGTGTCACAGGAGCTGGACAGCAACAGCTCCCAGGAGCCTTGGCAGAACATAGGAGTGACTGCTGGGTCTGTGGAGAGGCTCTGGTGATGCCAGGGGACTATGCCAAATAAATCCTACAAATCCAAGAAGTCAGAGCACACGTAAATGTCACTTCCATACAGTGCTCCATGGCTTCCAGGCTCTCTGAGAGTTCATCTCCACCATTCAGACTGACGTAACAGCAATTTGGAGAATCTGAACCAGCAATTCCCATCTTGGGAATCTTTAAAAGCCCCTTTTCCTTGTCCATCAGCCCTTTTCTTCACTATTCTTCTCCGTGGTGGCATGGAAACAAGCCATGAGAAAAAGGATTTTGCAGGAAAACAATTTGATTCTGTGTTTGCACTTTTCCACAGACAGCAATCCTGTAATGATTTGTGGTCATTTTCTCTTGCCTATTGCTTTTTATTCTAGCAACATAAAAAAGATCCTTAAAAAAATACTTGCTCACTGTTCAAATAACAGAGAGGGACTGACTCCCCTTGCCCCAGTAATGCCAGAGAGGCCCACAGAGCATTCTGACCTCTCCTTCACTCCCCCTGTTCTGCCCGGGGATTTCAGCAGTCTCAATACAGGCTTGTCCATGCATGGGCTGTGATTCCCAAACACTGCAAGATCTTTTATGAATGTAATTTCAGCCTTATCCACATTTCCTGACTTCTCTGGATTCCCATCAGACTTTTGATCTAAAAGTATCCGACACTGTTAACTGTTTGGAGCAGTAATTTTGCATTTTTACCTATCTGTAGATGACCCAAGAGCAATACTGTGTTATAAAAGAAATAATAATTTGGTGGTGTGTATGTGTGTGTGCACTGAACTGCAGAGGGGAGTAAGAGGAAGAAGACAACAGTGGTTTGAAATACAATATATTTAGGGGTTTTGTGACAGTATTTGTGAAACTGGGAAATGAAACGGATCTTCAGTCTCACCTGCAGCTCCTCTGCAGTATAAATTAACCACTGCCTGAACTCAGGGCTACGCATTTACTCCTCACATGCACATCTTCCTCAGCTTCATGTGGGAAGAAGGGCAAAGGCAGAGCATATGCTGCTACCTGCTCCCTGGGCAGCACTGCTGCTGGGACTGCGGCAACAAGCACTGCTCACATGTCGTACATCACTGTGGCTCCTTCTGCTCTGCTGGGATCTACATTAGCACACAGGCAGGTCAGAATTAGAGGAGTAAAAAAGTAAATTGGGGGCCACTTACTCCCCCTGTTCTAAGCTGCAGCAAATGCAAGTTCAGCTCATCTTGAACTCTGTTCCCATGTTTAATTCATTGTACAGTGACATTTATGTGATTGTATCCAATGAGTGAATCCAACATGTTCTGTGTAACACACAGTTTGGTGGCACGTCAGATGCTCATATGGATATTTACACAGACAATATATGTGCCTTCAGTATGGTTTCAGTTTGAGTGTATAACACAGATACATCCAGACTCCCCAGGTGTCTTCCCCAGTGCATGAGACAACTCCAAGGCCTCTGATGGTGACTGGTGACTGGGTCCATAAGGTAGGAGAGACTTTAGCACTACACTAGGACTAGGGGTCTGTATGCCTTTTAGCAAGACCCATTTGAGCACAAGAGGTCTTGTGCCTGCCATCCTCTGGCTGAAGCACAGCATCAGGGCTTCTCTCTACACCTTGTACCAGGCAGGCTTTGAAGATAACTATTGATTGTCCACAATCAGTGCCTCAGGTGATGGAGTAGAAGACAGGCCATCAGGAGATGTTAAGAATGCCTTGGCTGCAAAGTAGTGTGAGGCAGGAAACAACTGTTAGCCTTGACAGGTCTCCCTTAGGTGGCATCGGCAAAACCTTGTAAACCTTAGGGATCCCCTGTCAGCTACAGAAAAAGCTCTGTGGTGACTGTGAACTCAAGAGTCTTCCTCTCTCAGGTCCTGCCTTACCAACAAAAAGTACTTGGACAAATACCACTCCACAGACCGTGGATTTGGACTCCAGACCAGGCCAGACAGATTCAGTTGCTTCCCCTTATCTGCTGCCATTAGAGGAGTTTAACCCATTCCCGGGACTCAGGGCAGAGGGCAGTGAGCCGGACAGCCCCGGGGAGTCACAGTCGCGGGTGTCACCCCACTCTGGGGGCAGGAGAAGAAACCCGCCCCTGCCGCGGCGGGGTGTGCGTTTGCCTGGGGCTTGTGCCAGAGTTTCGGATGTTTGCCTGAATTTCTAGGGTGCGGGTTCATTGTGTGCGAATCTACAGGCCGAAGAGCGAGGAGCAGTTTCTGCTGGAATCACCAGAGGGACTTTTTGCCAGGAAAGGGTTAACTGCAGTGCCCTTGCTGAGCTCCGTGTCTCCTTGCATTCCAGGGTAAATGGTGTTTTGCAGAGCCCGGTTACCTATGGCAACAGCGAGCGGAATATTGCAGGAGAATCTTCTGAATCACAGGATTTACAGCCCATATGTTTATTCTGCAGTGAAACACTTCCAGCCCTGCTTCTGATGTGAGCTGGGAACCGCGAGAGGGCTTTGCAGAGCCATTTAAAAGGGAATGGGAGCTGGAAGAGAGGCATTTTTAATCAAAGGCCAGGTTCAAAAAAGAAAAACACAGCAGAATCAGAGGAGCCTCGGGAATGAGCTCTGCTGTCACGAAGCATACCTGTAGTCACACGCCGCCGCCATTAATAGCTCCACACGATTTTGTGGCTACATAATAAATAACTCCCTGAATTTCCAGCCTCAGCTCTTGTACAGCCACCCTGGGCAAATCAGCAACACGAGGTGGCTCTGAAGCTGGCACTGCCACAGCACTGTCCCCTCAGCCAGAACGGACTCTCGGTCCCGAGGGCTCCTTGCTCCCTCTTGAGCAATGCCTGGACTGGGTACTGCCCTGTGGGCACCCAGGGTAAGTTACAGCATCTGCTTCCGCACGTACTACTGACATACAGATCACCCTATGGGTGCCTTTGGGTGCCTTTCATTCTGGTTCTATAAAAATTTGAATAGCTCTTTTTTTTTTAAATGACTACTGCTGGAGAGGGTGCTTTAAGCCTGTGAAGTATCAGGCATATTTATGGTATCATTTGAAAAACAAGAGTACAAATACATGCTTTTACATATAATTTTGAAATGCCAATGGCTTTGCTAACTAACTGTATCTCATCCCTTCTGAGAAAATAAGCAGTTCCAGGCCTGGCTAAGCTGTGGTGGGGAGATCATCTGGGAATTCAGGAAGCTAACAGCACAAGCCAAGGAGCTGTGGTTGAATGCTTGAGCAAAGATTCATTTCACCTAACTCTAACCCTCTGAAAGTCAGGAATCTGGTCTCGGCTCCCTCTGTAGTCAGCAGAGATAAATTCAATTGTTCAAAGACAACTCATCACACCTAAAAGAAATACCTGCGCAGCTGAGCGTGTGCATGCAGGTGCATCTGGCAGCACTGGAGACAGTAATGTGATCCTGGTACAGGCTGAGGGCAGGTCACTGTCAACACAGCTAGACAGACACATCAGACCAAATTCACATGGAAACGTCCAATTTATCCTCCTCTCTGGAGCTTGAATGCTCCCATATGTTGCTACTTCTTTACTAAGAAATTTGCAGTGTATGCTACATATTAATCTGGCTATCTCAAAGCTTGAGAGGAAAACGCTGTTCTAGCTGAATGAGAAGCTAGATGTTTTGCAGGAGTCTGCTACTCATTTTTGAAAGTGCAGAAGCAGGTCATTGCACACTGTACTTGCTGTAACCTAGTAGGAATTTGCCTTGCTGATAAATATTAAAACAGTCACGAAGGACTGACTGATCTGCGATGCCTTGTATGGACACCCTTTCAATGGGTTCAAAGCAGTACATGCCATTTTTCAGGGCTGCAGATCCAAATACTCATTTTTTATTTTTTTAAATTTTTTTCCAGAAAGGGAAAAGGGAAAGCAAAAATAAGATACAAAACAGTTGACTCATAGAGCTTCTGTGTGAGCCTTCAGAATTCAGAAATGGACACATCTGTTTAATTCAGATTTTTGTTCCATTTGGCTAAACATTTACTTCTTCTTACTATTTTTCTTTCCCTCAATTTAGAAAAGAAAACAGAATCCGAATTTATTGATCCAGTGAAATTTATTTGGGAAATTGCTTTGAAGCCCTGGACTAAGATAAACAGTAATTCGTAATATACGTAGCAAATGATCATGCAAATCACAGAAAAGGAGAGAGAGGAGGAGAGTGGAAGGGAGAATTCATCCCTTAGATGCAAAATGAATGGGTCTTTAAAATAGGAGAACTGGCAGGGTATCTGCCTGCCTATGAGTGCATTGCTTTTTTAATGCACCTATCTATTGCACACAAGCATCAAATACAAAATTAAAACTTGAATTCGGTTTGTCATCACTCTCAGGTTCAGCTTTTTTGTTTGTTGGTCGTATTCAAGCCCTCGTTACAGAAGAGAGCTCTGAGAGGCAGTGGGGTTTGCATTACACGGTGAAATCACTCACACTTTAGATGATTTTGGTCACATGGAGGGAGGGGGTCTTTCTTTTTCCCTAAAAAAAAAAATCAATACTGGAATTTGCCTCACTTCTGGCTGAGGTTGTAAGGTTTTAGGAAAAGAACCAGTGATTCTGCTTGCAGGAGCAATTTTCCGTGGTTGAAGAATGGAGAGTAACTGCAATCCTTCCCGCAAATGCGTGTGTGTGCGTGTGTGTTATTTTCTCATTCTCCACCATTTCCTGAAAACAGGGCTTGGGGAAAAAGCACACAGACACATAACATTTTTCCATTAGCAGAGCAAGCGGGGGAAGGTAATGGGTTGGGGGGAGGGGGTGGTAATCAGAGATCTGCTTAGTCTTCATAGAAAGAAAAATGCCTGGGCGCCTGCTTTACCATAAATTGCATCTGGTGGTTGGAGCTACAGCAAGTTATTAAAGCGACTGCATTAAAGTCATAATTCAGCAGGTCAGCAGCACACTCTGCCACCCCTCCTCCATCATCCCTCCCAGCCCCATTTTCTGAAAGGACCAAACACTGGTGGCCTGAATCAGCTCCGGCTGCCACACTTGGTGGCTTTTTTTCCCTGGGAGAGGAGGGAGAGGGGAGGAAAAGTAGGTGAGCTCACGCTACTGAGGTAATTTGCTTTGCAGAGTCACAGGGAGATGGTGCTGCCCACCCGGGCCTGGCGACACAGGAGAAATCCCACTTCCCAAATTTAGCTTTCCCCACACAGCAGCAGGGTGAGTCCCTGGCTCCAGGCCCCCTGGTGCTCTGTAAATCCTTCTCCCAGGTTCCTCGCTGGGCTGGGAGAGGCGGAGGGGAAAAGCGAGCTATCGTCGTACCTCAGGGAGGGTGCTGAAGGCAGAGGAATACGTGCTGCTCGTGCCCGATCGGACGGAGGGATGGGAATGGGAACTGCATCCCACAAACCCCAAGATGGACGCTGGAGCGGCCGGAGCGGCCAGAGCGGGGGCTGTAAGCAGCCAGCTTAGCGGAAAGCTCTCACTACTGAAGTCAGACGCTGGCTTGGAGGAGGCAACATTTGTCTCGCATTTTGTGTTAATATATTTTGAGCAGCTCTCTGCCTCATTGCTGTGATGAAAGCTCCCTTCAGATAATAGCTTCCATTTTGTTTTTCTTTATAAAAAACCAGGCACATACAGCATTAGTGCTAAAAGGTTCAAGAGTTCCCAGCAGCTTTTCAGGTAACAAGCTTGTGCACGTGTGATTAAAAAAGAGACTTGTAGGGGAAAAAACCCACAAACCTTAAAACTAAAAGGAAAGCAGATTTTCAGCTCAGCATCCCAGAATCTTCTAGAAGTGGTGAGTTATTAAAAATAAAGATTTCTTTTTTTTTAAGTAAATCACCTTGCAAAGATCCTCCTAAACATCCTCAAATGCAGAAGGTCACCGTGATGGGGTTTGGTCACTTTTTGTAGATGTGACCTGATTCTCGCATGTCCAAGGGGACAGAAGTGCCCTGGAATCACCCTTGCACCCTTGGAAAGCACTCCAGGGCTCTGTTTTTACTGGCCTGGCCGTGGGGAGCACAGCAGTCCGCAGGGCGCCTTCCTTTCTTTGGATGTTAAATATTTTCTTAATGAATCTAAGAAGGAACACTGAAGCTGAAACTGCTGAGATGACAAGTAGGTGCATGAGGTCACTCAGCCATGCCAGCTCAAGAAAAATGCCAGGTTTTCAACACATGTCCATGGATGCAGGCCTAGAAAACAGCACACAGAGGGGAAAAAGCATGCACACCGCTATTCCCTTAGCGGCAAAGATTCCTCGTTTAAAACAGACATGCTACTGTGTATTTTTTCCTGCAGATTACATGTGTTAGAGACACCCTGATTTTTCCTTCTGTTTTTCACTGGCAGTATAAATACGTACCTCGCAGAGACTCCAGCAGAACACTGGGGGATGGGTTTCTTCTGCTACCCAGGCTCCTCAAAACTGTCACACTGCTCCCTTGCTGCACAGTCACACTTACACTCACAAATACGGAGGACAAGTAGAACATGCCACTGTCTTCTGGGTCAGGGTTTTTATTCCCATTGAGATTTTATTATAGGCTTGAGATCTTTAGAGAATTAAATCCGCTGCTTGTCTACAGAATAGATAATGGCAGGGCAAGCTTCCCACATCTCCCCCTCCTGCCAATGCGGCTCAGCCCTGACCTGGCTACCATTCATGACTGGACAGAGTAGAGTTCATTCTCTGTATCCCATTCATAGCCACTGGCCTTTGCAAACAAGGAGGAATTTAAAATCCAATTTGATTTTTTTTTTTTTTTTTCAGAAAGAGAAACCAGCCAGCAAACCAAGCAGGAACTGAGCTGTGAGCCACTGAAATAATTTTGAATAGATGTCCTGTATACAATGTAGATGGCGACAACTTTTGAGCACTAGTGACCCAAGGGAAGTAAGAATGAATAACACAGAATTAAAATGCGAGCTATCCCGTACCCCCACAGAGCCGCTCCAAGCTTTGTGTGTGTTGCATTTGATGGGGCCACTTTGGAAAGAAAACACTCTTGTCACTGCAGCCTTGCTCTCTAGCATTTAATAGAGCAGTAGATTTTTGTAGCTGGGGTGACCTAAGCACACAAGAAAAGTAAGTGTGTGATGGGAGAGCTTGTATGACTGAAAGCTTGTCTGTATTTTGCAAGACTAAAAAGTTGAAAAAATATATTGCTTCTGCCTACAAACCTTTCTTCTCCATTTGTGTTTATGCTTCTGAGAACGCAGCAGTTCAGACAAGCGATTCGTGTTTGTGCTGCGATTGCTGTATTTATTATTCCAGATACCACAGTAATGAGACGGACATTCCTATGTGAGGTCTACGATTTTCTCCAAAATGTGAGGATATTAGTCAAGCTCACATCACAATGTGAAAATAGTAGTCCGCCCTATTTCCAGTGTTATTTCCAGCAACAAGGGGGCAGCAGGGAGCCTCGAGCAGAGCTCAGAGGCGAGCAGGGCAGGCAGCTTCAGCTCCTCATTGCCAGCTTCCTTCGGGCAGCGATGGAGGAAAGCCCACTCACTCCTTGAGGAGCCGGATACAGCCAAACCCCAGGAGAGGACATGGGGTCTCACCGTGTTTCTCAAGCAGACGGACTGGGAGTGTCCTGATAGGTCTTTTCAGTATATCTCACACTCATTTCTAAAAAACCTGATGGCACAAATCACTTTCTTCCTGTAGCATTACGCTGTTTCACGGACTGGTAAGGGACAAGCTGGCTCCTCAGGATTTAGGTCAAGAAGTCAGTTGTTAGTCTTTCATATATAGAAATTTGCTTTGCAAATGTAATAGGTCTCAAAATTCAAGAGGGTTTTAGGGTAGAAACCACCATTTCAAACCTGCAGCTGCACCTGCACCAGTGGGACCGAAGAACCACAAATGTAATTCCACTTTCTACAGGATTTACCACAGGGAGTACCCTTAGCAAATTCGCACCCCTCTGGCTGCAGGGGTGCTGGTTGCCCACCTTCCTCGCAGCCAGGTGTACAGAAATCCACCTATGGCTGTCTCTCCACGTCCTCCCCTGAAATGCCACACAGAAACTACCTATGAAATGTCCCTGGCATTTTGGAAGCATTTAGTGTGTACAGCTGCAAAAAAATACTTGCAGGGGCATTATAGACATGCTTGTGAAGTGCACAAATGAAAGGCAGCATGTGTTTATTCCTACTGCTCAGACAAAAAATGTGGAGTAATACTAAAGAAGAATCCGAGGGCAACTTCACTGGGCAAACTACAGTTAGCCAGATCTAGAGCTGCTGTCCTTCTCTGCAGCAGGACTTCTCACTAAATCACAGCAGCTGTCCCTCCAGTGCCAGCAGCAGCCAGGAACACAAGGAACCATTTTTTCTCTCTTTCCAGCACGGAAGCAACACAGGAAAGTCACAGAGCAGCACTGAGTCAGGGCTCTGCGGCACAGTAAATTTCTGAGGCTGCCTGGTATTCTAGGCACATCCTTAATGGCAATGAACTCCTCAGCATCATGTCCTAGCCAGGACAGAATGTGGAGCAGCTAAAAATACAGCACCTGCTTTTCAAAAGCTTGCACACAGCAAACTGCTGCCTGTGACTTCCACACCCTTCTCTCCCAGCACACACACCTAAGGCAGGTGGTGACCAGCCCCAGCCCTCAAAGCAAGGACAAGAGAGAGCACTATACTTGGTGATGGGCATTACACACAGATTTAGGAATAAACCTGAGTGTCTGGTAGGAAGGAGAATTTCTCCTTGCCTGGCACATGAGAAAAGACAGGTGGGGTCTGCCTTGGTGTTTGAGGGGTGCTTATTTCTCATTTTGCTTTGCGTAGTGAAGCACCCCAAAGATTCTGGCATTAGCAGGCACTATAAATCTCGAGGACACCACAGCTGTGACTGGATTATTTATAGCTCTGCTTTTACATTACCAGCTCCAAAACATCACACAAAGAGGAAGGTAATGAAATCTCCACCTCTCCAGCCGTCGCTCTCTAATCTGAAACGGCATTTCCAGGAGCCATTTTCACTCAACCAGGGAGTTTAGGAACAAACGCGTTCTCACCCTCCCACTCACTGTCAGACAGCCCCACAACTGGCACACACGTACACAATCACACACACATCCATTCTCCTCATTTCTCACCAAGAGACACAAAAAGTCTCATGCATTTGCAGTTTATCACATGCAAACATACACATCTCTTCCCCTTCAGTCACGCAAATACACAATCGCAAGCGCATTCTGGGTTAAATTCTATTTTCACTTATGCTATGCAAATATAAAAGCTGAATACTTCCATTAAGATAACAGATTTACAACTGTGTAACTGAGATCAGAATATGGTGCTGACTCTCTCATACATAAATTTCCATAGTTGCTCCTGAATTTGTCTTTTTCTTCAGCCGCCTCTCCGTGCATTAATCATTCAACATTTAAATCAGCCATCCACTTGCTCCTTTTTGCTTTGTCAATGAAAATTGTTCAGCATTAATTATGAAACTCATTCTCTACTGAGGTTTTCTTGGCTTTTTTTCATTAGTGGGTGGAAGTGTCAATTTCCAGTCATCTTGTTCTGTCTTCAAAAATACCCTGTGTACCAGCTATACTGCAGAACACAGTCTCTGTGTGAGAGTGCCTGTGAATGTGTGTGTGAGCTTGTGAATGCGTGAGCTTGTGAATGTATATGCAAGATTGGGAATGCATGTGTATACATGTGCATATGCAGAAAAGATATGGAGATTGTATTTGAATTAAAAAGCCTAAATGTTTCTCAGGCTTTATTTTACAGTTTGAATTTTAACCACCTTCTGAATCTAAAGATTTTCATCCTAGTGATGCTGATGATTTCAGGTTACAAAGCAAAGAGTTTATGGCAACTGCAAATGTGTTCTAAATCGAGTCTCTCTGGCAACAACGACACAATACAGATCTAATTTTACATAGTGTTGAAACCCCTCCAGATTTCATAGTTTATAATCAAAAGGACTGGACATTCCTGGTCCAGCACCTTGTGGAATCCTGCCATACAAACCAATGTGAGTACCGCAGTGCACATGATAAGATAATAAACCAGTGTGCTGTAGCCATCAGCACATCACAAAGCACTAAAACACAAAGGCTAGAGGATTTGGTTTAAATGGGAAATATTTTAGTGTATGGACTGAATACAGTAAGGTGGAGACTAAACTTGTCTTTGCAGGTATGATTTTCACAATTGTCAATGTTTTACTCTGTTGCTACAAAGCAAAAACTACACCGGCGCGTAAATGCTTTCCAATCTTTTCATTATACTGGGATGCTGCAACCTATATTTAACCCGAGGGGAGGGATGTACTCAAGAAACAATTCTCTCCTTGGCAATCATTTCTCTTATCAGTTATATAGAAAAGTTAGGCTGCTTTAGCTGCCAACCAGGGATTACAAAAGGGGGGGGGGGGGGGGAAGGCAGCCAGGAGAAAGCTGTCTCTCTCTGCAAAAATGTATTATGAACCATCCTAAGATCCGAGCCAAGAAACCAAAGTAATCTCCAAGGCGACAACAAAAAGATGAAAAATGCAAATGCTTTTCCCCTTCTGGAATTCTGGTACCAGTTTGTCCTGTCCTAGTACAGTGACAGTGTCATCCCCTTCATGGGGGCCTTGCTTTGAGGAAAGCGATGGCTCAGGTAACAGGTATGTGATGTGCCGACTCCCTCCCCTTCCCCAAGACCTTAATTCTCTCTGGGCCGGTGGCCACTGAAATACAGTGCCTGTTCTGTAGGCTCTGCACCGCTGAGATGGACTGGCAGTTTCAGTTCAGTTTCACAAAACTGCTGCCCACCACAAAACCCTGCATTGCAACAGGCAGTAATTGCCTCAATTGCAGAAAACACCCAAAGTAAAAAGCTCAGAAAAGAGATCAAGAACGGAATCAATCCCCAACACTAAACTAGGGAGAACGGGAAGCTGTTGAGAGGAGGAAGTTAATATCACCCAAGCTATATACATTCTGTGAAAAACAAGAAACCTTCCATCTCCAAGGCTATCAGGCAGTGCTTTTCACTCCTACTGAAAAACTGGAAAATAGAAAGTGTCTTTTTACTCTATGATGGAATGAAAATAAGTAGAAATAACAGTATTTAGTCAAATAACAGAGCATCTCTCCAATGTAACAGAAGTTGTGCTTTAGCTAAACACTCAGAGAGTGAACTGGGAATACAGCCCAGGGTTTGGGTTTATTTATTTTGTAGACCTCTGCATGTGCTGCTCTGATGAGGTTAGCACACAAAGAAAGAGGCAAGACACACTGTTAGTCAAGTGGTGCCCTCTCCCCCACTGATAGAACAGGGAGAAAAAGGTGAGTTTGATTCTTATTTACATCAAAACCGTTTTGTACGCCTGGGAGCAAAAGAAAAGGAGCTCAAAGTCAAGTCTGCATTAGGGAGCACTTCTCCAGGGCAGGTAACCTAGGAAAGCACTACAAATGTAGCTGGAGCTTATACAGGCGAGAGACATGCTTCTGCAGTACCAGGCGCAGGCTCATTAGGTGAGGAGAGCAAAGGAGCTGTGGCCCCAGCTCTCCCGTGGCTCCCCACGCAGAGCACAGGCTTCCAGTCACACCATGCAAGACTGCTTTGCAACCCTCCTTACCTTCCCCTCCCTGCCTCCACTGCATCTTCCTGCCGAAAGTGAAATTTACTCCAGCTTGTCTCCCTTCCTCACGGAAAATAACCTATTCCAAGAAAAGCACGGGTTTGCCATTATAAACTCACATCGACACTAGAAATTCTTACTAGCAAAGCTATGCTGGTCAGAAATCATCTGACACCACGCTCATGTCAGCAGGGCTATAACAAACCTGCCCTTAGATGGACAGAAAGGTATTTTGTGCCAAATTCTAATTTATACCCATAACTATTTACAGTTCTTGCCAGCGTGAAGGAACCTTGGAAGAAGCATATACCATACCTGTTTTGACCCTGCTTGCACTTCATGCTAGTGTGAATGAGAATTTGGAACTGTGAGTCCATATGTGCCTCCAAATTGCTTCTAATTTTTCTACATGCTTATTTTAGTAGTATTTGTCACCCATGTGTATGCAAATAAAGCTTGCAGAGGAGTTCTGAGTAATAAGGAGAAAACAGCCTACACTGTTTATTAGACTACAGCTGATGCCACAGTAAAAAATGCTATTGGTAATTTTAGTTCCCTTCCTCAGGGACACTTCCTGCCTTTCCACATCGTTATGAAAACTCCTGGTGACAACGCATCTGATCCCAGTACTGGGAGTTCCTCACAGAGACCCATAATGAAATAGGCTCTTGAGTGTGATTTTTTCTTTTTCTGCTAATCTTCCAGGTCCAGATCTTCCTTCTCTTCCAGATCAGAGGTGGTGAAACATATGACACGGCAGAACAAATGAAGCTCTTCTAGCCCTTGACCATGGTCTCTTTCTCCTAAGGTCACGTAACTTCATTCACAAGAACTGTCAGTCCAATTCCTTTCACAGCCATGAAACTACCCGAAAGAATTTTTAATGCACTTAGATTTTAGTATTGTATTTTTACACTTTTCATCTTAGGTTTCACTGTCTGTTAAACCATCTTAGGTCACATTTCCTTCTGAGTTATTCTGTCTTCTTCCACTTGGCAAATGTCACATTTTTCTTTTATTTTCTTGCAGCATTTAAAGCAACAGGATCCCTTTTATTTACTTATCTCCCTGATCACTCACATCATTGCTAACTTCTCAAGAAAAATGCAGAGCTCCAGGGTTGCTGCCCCTGTAAAATCATTCAAAGCAGCCCACCTACTTCATCTGACCTCCAAAACAAATTTTGCTTTTTCCTTAGGTGAAAATTCTGGGTGATTCAGATACATAAATTCAAGTTTTCAGCCACTCAACATACTAGGCATATACTACATTTGAATTAAATCATTTTCACATGTGCAACCTACATTTATGCATGCAAATCAGGCAATTAGGTACAAAATTACCTGATTTGCATACATAATGCTAGAAGCGACCAAGTAATATGCAACAAAAACATATTCTATTAATATTATTTTCTTCTGTTCTGAAATTAGCTGCAACTGGATTAGGAAATACTCAAGATTTTCATCACTCAAAATGATTAGTCTTTTTGATGAACATTTCTAGGTCTACTGACATGCTGCATAATTACATACATCAAATGATACCGATTTTGTACCAGGTTCGGTAACTTACCATGAATTTTACAATAAAATGTGCAATTCCACCTTTTTCACATTTCAAATTCACCTTAAAATTCATTTGCACAAATAAATCTTGAGTGCATGAATATTAAAAGTATCGCAACACAGATGCCCCCAAAATTTGCTTTTGAATTCAAATATTCATTGATTTTTCTTGCTGTTTGTGCAACCCAGCTGCTTTTCCGTGCATACAAATATGGAGCTGCTGTAAAAGCAGCTGCAGCTGTAGAAAAAGAAGACAGTGAAAACAGAGTCTGTGGAGTCTGGAAGATATTTCCTGCAGTTGTGAGCAGACAGGTCACACCTCAGGGACAATGAAACCAGCAGCTTTCCCTGGGCACAGCAAGGCCAGAGGGGCCTGCCTGCCTGGAAGGTAAGTGCATACCCTGGGAGGGCTCTGGTGACACCCTTCACCCTGACCTTTCCTCTCCGGTGGCTCTCTCTGCCTCCCACTGCCTCGCTGCTCTGTACATGTACCAACACACTTCTTTTGGTTTGCTTCCCTTCTCTTTGCTGTGCTCTGTCTTGCTCAGAAGGCAAACTCCTCAGGCACAGACCTGCCCTATTTGTCTACAAAGTCTTATGCACGCTAAGGGGCTTCAGCTGTAGAATAAATAAACAATTACTGCACTTCTGCTGTGGTGCGGAGACATTTTTGCATGTCTCTAACTGTTCTCATGGGCTTATCTCCAAACCCCTTTAAGCAGTTCATCATCATTTTTAAGATGGGGTCACCAAC
>NW_010312652.1:52105-58155 GCF_000700745.2 Antrostomus carolinensis
AATGCCAGTACAAAGCTTCACACAGCACTCAGCAGTTTATTCCTCATGCATCCTGGTATTTGCTTTCTGATCAAAGAGGTCCATTTTACAGAGGTGAGCTTCCAGTAAGTTGTCCATTTTACAGAGGTGAGCTTCCAGTAAGTTGTCCATTTTACAGAGGTGAGCTTCCAGTAAGTTATCCAGTGGCAATCAGGTCTTCCCCCAAATATTGTGGTAGTTTTAATTTAAAACTAGGCAAAATGTTGAGGCAAACAGTTTCCTCACAGTGTGCGCAACTACATAGGCCATAAATTTCACCTGCTACTATCTGGCTCATTCACCTGTCACCAGTGTGCCAAGTCCTACTGGTTTGATTTTTTTATGCTCAAACAGCACTTTCAAGCTCTTAAACATCCCCTCTTGTTCCTTCTCCTTTAGTATTTAAATTGTAAGCTTTTCTGAGAAGACCATGTCTTTGTCTTCTAAAAACTATGTTGCACATCTTTTGCTGATACAAGAAAATAAAAATAAAGACCATCAAGATGTCTTGACAAGATCCACATTTAAGAACCGTCACCTTGTGACAACCTTGCTGTTGATTATCTGTTCTCTCCCATTTCAGGAACTTCTCACTGTTTCTTATTCATGGACAAATTGGTAAAGAAGGACCCTTCACCTAATGACCTATTGGTCAATTATCTTACTTATTTCCAGTGACTTTGCTGCCCTGCAAAGTTTTGCTGCTCATAACTATGCAACCATTTGGCTCTTACTTGTCTGTCCATCACAACAGCTTCAGAGCATCTCCCAAGCATTTAAAATCAGAAAACTCTGTGTCTCTCCCTCTCTTTTTCATCCCCGCCTGCTGAAAAATAGAGCTTGTCTATTTTCCTTTCTTGCCTTTGCCTCTGGCACTTGTTCTTATTTCATCCTCTATTTCAGGCTAAGGGTCTCCAGATCTCCTTGACACATGTCCCAAAAGAGATACGTTTCCATTTCTTGATCTTTCCTGACAGCAACCATCCCTTCCCACACTCAGCAATTTCATTTCTGTAAGGAAATAAATACAGTAGCAAGTCAGCACCATCTTTGTAAGCTCAAGAATTTCTAAGAGGCACTGGAAAGCCATGCAGGCCAAGAATGTAAGTATACCTGTAAGTCATACGTATTTCAAGCTATGGAGGTAAAAACCAACAGTAGTTCTGTCCCAAGTAAGGTGTACTTCATTCTAAACCTAACATCTATCACACTCCAAATAAACAATGATACTTAGATGGACTCAGGGCCTTTCATTGTTCATGGTCGTCACACGTATCTAGTTTAACAAATCCCCAAGAAGGAGAAAAGCATTTTGTAGGAGATGCTATGCTTATACCACATATAAAGCTTCCTTGATGTGTTTGCAAGTAAACTACTAAGTGTAACCTGCCCCTCTAAGGAGCCATGGACCTGGAGGAAACTAGCTATGTAAGGTTATCGGATCCAGCAGAAAAATTACAGAAAGGACTTAGTAATGGGAGCAAATTAAATGTGTGAGTTTGTGTGGTTTGCCTTCTTGTGGCAAACAGACCCCTCTAGCTACGTGCTCAAAGGGGGACAAACTGCTGACTGAATGGACTTTGGACCCTGAGACAGAATAATCCTTGGGGGAAGTAAAGCAGAAGCTTGTGCACCATGAAACATGCTGACAGGCAAACGGACTGTATCCCCAAGAGAAAACTAGAGCAGCTACATAAAAGATAACGGCAAAACCAACAGGTAGATTTATCTCAATGGATTCTTCTGTCGTGAGAGGCAAAGACAGAAATGTTGTTTATCTGCTGCTGAAAAACCAGCAGCAGAACAGGCGCTCCTCCTGCAGAGTCAACAAAAGCAACAGGAACTGCAGCTTGCACCTCAGCAGGAGAGATTGCTGCAACGTATGCTGACATGGGGTCTGGGGAGTACTGCTGGACTGGCAGAAGGCAGTTGGAGCCAGCTTGGCTCTGTGCTGATGAAGCTAAAACATTACCCTCAGATGCCCATCTGCATCTCTGAATGCCTAGTGCTGCTGGTGCTGAGGGTTAAAATTGAGTAGCTGCAGAGCACCTCCCCAGTAAGAGAGGGCCATGCAGCACAGAGAGCATTGAGCTCTTTGTCTCCTGTTCTGGCCAGGCTGAGACGGGCTCCAGAGGCAACACAGTCATTGCACCTGGGCTCATTACAGTAATGGGGAAAGTGCTCATTTATAGTGATCAAACAGCCAGAGAACATCACTACCTGTATGTTCAGATGTGAGATGGCAGCCTTGGAATAACTTCCACAGGGTCTGCTGCTAGAGGAGCGTAAACTCATTGCCACTCTGGGCACTCCTCTGCAAGTAACACGATGGAGGAAATAAAAGGTGCAAGGAAAGAATTCATGTGACAGACTACAGCATTCTGCTACAAAAGGCAGGGAAGACCTGTAGCTAGCTGAGAAGCTTTAGAAGAATTATGAGTCCTACATCAGTTTAAAAAAAGTCCTCCTGACAGCAGGGGAACTCTAGTAATAACGCAGCTGGCATGCCAACTTGCGCACATGAAGGTATTGTTCACTGGAGCGTATATAGATATGTGTCCAACATATATAGATATGTGTCCTGTGCCATTTGAGCCATGGGTGGAGGTCTCTGTTCAACACAGCAGCTTCCTGCATCAGGCAGCAAGAGAAAGTCTTGAGTAGTGAGCAAGGGATAAAAAGTTGAATTGAGACCAAATGGTCTCAAATTGTGTGGGAACCTCCACTGTTGCTCAAATAAAAAAATCAAGAGAAGTCTGGTGACTGCATTGCCAAGCTTCCTTAGGGAACAACAGCCAAAAAGGCTTAAGCAGTCTAGTCAAAAGAGATACCCAGGCCCAGACCATCTTTAAGCATCGAGGAAAACTGGTGTATCAGCATGCAGACTTGACAACCCTGAAATGGAACATCACTGAGAAGTCAGTGTGGTAATGAGATAGGTCCTCATCAAACCATAGAACTAGCTTGGACAAGACCCTGAGGGAAATCGTGTGTGCGGCTAAGGACTGATACCTGAAATGCTTGCAGCAAGTAACGTGGTGACTCACAGCACTGGGAAGGAATCAGGTGGCTCTGCAAAGAGCTCATCTGAGGAGCAAACTGCGTGGAGCAGGTGACAGCCTACAGTTCCCATAGACTTGGGCTGAGATATGAGCACAAAGGGCATGCTTTGAGCAGAGAAATAATCTTCCTCTGGTCTGGTGCCTTGGTTCTAAGGTTCAAAGAACTTGTACTAGCTTTAAGCATTTGCCGTCTTTTCTGGGCTGGAGCACAGACCTGATGGCTGCACAAGTGCTGGGCAAACGAGGAAGGATACAACTGTATTTACGGGCTTTGTGCTAGAAGGATTTTTTTTTTCTTGAAATATTAGAAAATAAAACTTTAATTTTTTGTAACTCCTTATTTGCAACAAGTGATTTTAACCTGATGTTGTTGTCAACAAAGGTGCTATTAACAGCTACTATTGCTATACAATTCTGTAGAGTTATGTTGCAATTAATTGCCATAGCAACGTGATCATGTCATATATCATGGATTATAACTCGGAGGGAGAAGGGATGGGAAAAGCATGGAATGAAGATTACAGAGCAAAACCTGTCCTGATTATTACTTGAATCTTGAATGTTCTTATTAGTCCAATTTGTTTAAACAGTGTTTATTTGTAGGTAATGTTGAGGATCCGGCCAGGCTGCACCTGCCTCCCCAGGCATGCTCGAACACAGCCTGGGATTGCACATCTTCAAGGGAGAGCAGGGTGGGGTCCCTTCAAATGACAGAACCTTCTGCGAGGAGGAAGTTTCAAGCTGTAACTTGCAAAATATGTACAACACACTACTGTAAAAATCCAGACATCAGAACAAGGAAGATCCAGGCAGAGAGCTGCCACTAATCATGCAAAAAAGCTGAAAGGAGCTGCTTTTTGTATTAAGCATGTGCAGTGCAGTGCTCAAGAAACGCTGTCGTCTCTTCTAGCATGAGGAAAGACAGGTACACAAGAGCATGAGAATTTCTGCATCATTTCCTGGTATTTAACTGTCACAGAAGCCACTAGACATCCTACCAAGGATGCTGACTAATGAATCTATCTTAGGCTGCAGGTCCTTGTTAGCACAACATGACTAGATGTCCATGGATCACATAACTGATACTATCCCTGATGGCTGCACCTCTTGCTGCCTCCCCTCCGGCAGAAATGATGCAATGAGCACAGCTAAATGAGTACAGTTGGATGAACAGAAGAGTTGACTACTGGACTGGGGGAGGGAAAGGAGGGAGAGAACCACTCAAAACCACAGCAAATGTTTGCCAAAAATGAGTATGAACACTTACCAAGGTACAGCTCTTGAAAGGCTGCATCCTTTTGATAAGATACATGGCTTAATCTTTCACTGAAGGAGGTGGGATAAAATAGATGTGCCAACTGGCCTTTCTTATCAATGCAGTCTGAGTTCTTCAGAGAGGAATTATCTTTACATGTAACAGGGAGTCAGGCACATCAACAACACTGGGCAAGTAATAAAAAATACTCCAAAATTTACTGCTGCAGGAACACAACAGCTCTCTTTCAGTTGTTTTTAATCCTAGATGTTTGTACCTTCTCTTTTTATTTTACAGAAATAAGTTACAGACACTGAGAAAGAGAGTTCTAAGAGAAAATGTCTACCATATCAAGCTAGATCAAATAATCCTCTGCAACATCTTCAAGTCAGTGGCCTATATTTTCCAGTAGCAGACCTGATATTCAACCTTCCCACACCCTCCCTAGTTCTGCCCCTAGCTTCAACACAAATCAAACCTACAAAAGCACGTTGTGCTTACCCCAACTGTGTGCCAGCCTGGACATGTTCAAATGAAAACCTGGGCTACGCTATGATCTTGTCTCTTGTTACCGTGATGTGTGCAGTGAAGAGTAAGACTGCCTCAGATAGGTCTGGAATACAGCAATTCAAAGCAACCCCCTCCTGTCTTTAATTTGGATGTGCTGTGCTTTCCATCATAGCCAAAGGGGAGCTCCTGCCTCTGACAGGCAGGTATGCACTCTCCTTCACCCCAGTATGCACTCTGCTACCTCAGCCCTTGGGATGTTGCATCAGCAAGAACGGCAACAGCCTCCAGCCTTGGAGCTATCTGAGCGAAGGACACAGGCTGCAGGCAAATGGTCTGGCACTGGACGTTGTTGTTCCCAAACACCTGTGTCCCACAAGTGCTTTTGAGTTCAGCTGTACACAGTTGTTGTAACAGCATGCTTTTATCCCAGGCAAAGGGAGACGAGCAGGTGGGGCAGTACCCAAAGGCCATGGTCTCCCTCCTTCTGGTAGGCACTTCTCACGTGCCCTTGGCTAAAACACTTGGATAAACTAACTAGTGACTCGAGGAGCAACTTCACCCTTTCCCGGGCACAGTCCTCACTTACGGTTAGCAGCATCCCAGCCAGCTCTGCACAAAGAGCACGTGCAGAAGGGCAAAACACCGGTTTGGCTTGAAAACAGAGTTGGGGCTGCCCCCCCAGGAGAAGCCCCTGACCCCTCGCCAGTCTTCAGCGGCCCAGGGGCAGAAGCAGGCTGCTAAATCGGTGGTTCGCCGGAGGAGCGAGCAGAGGCTTGCAGCAGCATGGCTGCTTTCTCTGCACATTCCTCTGGTGACGCTGCTTATTACCCAGCATGCAGATAACCCTGAGTCAAGGCTTTGGTATGAGCGGCGCTGCCAGGAGCTGCGTGCTCGGAATAGAGGGTTACAGTTTAAACCGAGGTGAAGCGCCGTCCCCAGCCAGCTGCACCCTGCCCGCCCCCCCCGGCGCCTGGGGCCAGCCACCCCTTCACCTATTTGCAGAAAAAGAGCTTTCCAGTCCCTCCCCTCCACCCCACCGCTCACCCAGGGATCATTCCCATTGAGAAGCTCTCAGCCTAATAGTAATCCCGACGAATTTAGCTTCTGCTAATAAATCCCACCCCTCTGCCCCTCCCAACCTGCCTCCATGCAAATCCATTTGTAGGTTACTTGAACAATAGCGGAGCTGTAATCAGCCCTCCCCT
>NW_010312653.1:0-21012 GCF_000700745.2 Antrostomus carolinensis
GACCCCTGAGGGACTCCACTCATCACCGGTCGCTTCTTGGGCATTGAGCTGTTGACCACAACTCTTTGAGTGCCACCATCCAGCCAATTCCTTATCCACTGAGTGGTCCAGCCATCAAACCCCCATGTTTCCGATTTAGAGACAAGGATGCCATGTGGGACAGTGTCAAAGGCCTTGCACAAGTCCAGGTAGATGACATCAGTTGCTTTAGCCTTATCCACCAATGCTGTAACCCCATCATAAAAGGCCACCAGTTTGCTCAGGCCTGATTTGCCCTTGGTGAAGCCATGCTGGTTGTCACCAATCACTTCCTCATTCTCCATGTGCCTTAGCATAGTTTCTAGGAGGATCTGCTCCATGATCTTGCCTGGCAGAGGTGAGATTGACCGGTCTGTAGTTCCCTGGGTCTTCCTTGTTTCCCTTTTTAAAACTGGGGGTAATGTTCCTCTTTTTCAAGTCTGCAGGAACTTTACCAGACTGCCATGGCTTCTCAAATATGATGGATAATATGATAATTATATTATTTATTAATTAATTAATCAATTAAAACCTTCTTCTCAACTTTCTGAAACAGCTGTATAACATTCTAGAAGGCTTTTAGAACATTATTTCACAAATTATTTCACCCTTCCTACAAACTGCCATTCCCAAACTGTAATGGCCATGTTCTTTTATGACACATATGGCACAAGATGTTGCAAACTACACTGATTATCCTCTTTTTGTTCTGTCTTTTCCCAGGAAAACATGCTTGCAACCCCTTTTCCTAGTGGCCATGCCCCAGATGAAGGAAATTCCTTTTTGACTAACTGTTCCTTAGATACTATTTTCAGGTAAAAGTATTTGCCCTCATATGATAAGGCCTAGGAACCATCCTTGACCCTGGCAGTAGCTATGTCAAATAGTATAGAATTGTGATCAGAGATTTTAAAATTTAAAATAACTAATACTTTGCTTTTGTAATGACAGCAGAGTTGAGTGTTGCTTTGTTTTCTTTTATTTTTCTGTGTTTATCAAGATAGTCCCTGTTGCATTTAACATCCTATAGACTATAAAGGATCAAGAAAAGGTGTCTTCTTTAAGAAGCACTGTGAGTAAAAATAATTACACAGCAGAAAATACTGGAGAATACATATAGTAGTATCATTCATTGCTAATGAGTTAAAAGGATACCACAGTGCATTTATAAATCACTGCGTAGTGTTGCACAGTTTATTTAAATTCATTGTGCCTCATTATAATTGAGCTATGCACCTTAGGTCTGAGTTGATTAGGAATGCTGTAGCTCAGAATAGCTTTTAATTCAGCGAAACACGGTCTGACCTTTACCATAATCCTGTGTGAAACACACTATAGTTTAGACATTAATAATGATAGTACCTCTTTTTCGTACTGGTAAGATGCTACTTAAAAAAATTGTATTATTAGTTAACAGGTTCAGGACAATTTATCAAAACCAAATTATCCTTCTGTGTATAACTGCAGTACTTAATTCCAAGTTCCTCATCTTTCATAACTATTACCTACTCTTTAAAAATGCTAAAAACTAAAACATAATAGTGTCATGTCAGACTAATAAGTCACATACACACACTTAGTGACTCCCCACGGACTTCCACTGTACCCAGCTTGGGGATCCAAGTAACATGATATACATTACACAGGATAAGACATCTCTTTTGTTTGATCTTTGTATTCATATTTAAGTGTAGAATTTCCTTAAACCACTTTTTAGTAACTCGACAGTTTCCACTAACAGCACTTCACTGCTCTTCTATCATTATTGCTCAGTTTCAGACTGGGGAGATCTTACAGCAGCCTTCCAGTACCTGAAGGAGCCTACAAAAAAGCTGGAGAGGGACTTTTTACAAGGGCAGGTAGTGATAGAACAAACTGGCAGAGGGGAGATTGAGATGAGATATTAGGAAGAAGTACTCCATTGTGAGGATGGAGAGACACTGGCCCAGGTTGCCCAGAGAAGCTGTGGCTGTTCCTCCCTGGAAGTGTTGAAGGCCAGGTTGGATGAGGCTTTGAGCAACCTGGTCTAGTGGAAGGTGTCCCTGCTGATGTCAGAGGGGTTGGAATGGGATGAGCTTTGAGGTCTCTTCCAACCCAAACCAGTCTGTGATTCTACAATTCTATTGATGATTAGTGGTTTCCAGCCTTTCGAGCCCTTTGGTTGGGGCTTTCATGAATTGTCTCCTCGAGATGAGCCTTTTGTTTCCAATATTGTCACTCGTCTGTTTTTAGCAGCTGTCAGTAACATTCTTCTTATAGCTACATAAGATTCATATATTAATTAAATTAATTCTGGTAGAAAAAGACACAGTTTTGCATCTGTTACATAAATGTGTTTCTGATCCTGAGGCCAATGGGAATATTCTCTAAGCAAACATGAAATTTGGAATAAAAGGTATCAATGATTTGTTTAGAATGTTCCAAAATAGGAATGATTAGGATTATATGTCAATGATCTACTTCTACTTCCACTTACCTATGAAACAAAATACATCAAATACCTTTATTTGTTCATATTTAGTCTGTGTAAGAGGAAATCAAGAATCAAACTGATGTTAGCTAGTATTTTAAGTAATTTAATCTTCTACCCTAGCTGAAGCTGTAGGTTAATGTTCCAGTTTAGCAGGCTGAGATCAACACAACTGGGTCAATTTCAATTCCCTAAACTGAGCTGTGGGAAACACAGCTTGTGTCAAAATAAAAAAATACTTTTTTTAAGTCGAGATTTAGTAATTGCTGACCTAGCCTCAATGTTCTTGTTTGTAAAGTTTCTCTCCTCAAGAGAATAACACTTCCTGAATACCTAATAGAAAACACACAGAAATACTTTTTTCTCTCCAGAAGTAAAGAATAAATTCTCTGTTGTTTTCATAGCTTGTGCTGAGTGCTGCTCAGTTGTGAGGGAGAGGACAGCCTAAGTGGTGGTGTGAGCCAGGAAAACAAAATCAGTTTAGCATGCTGTTTACTTCTGAAAGGTATATCCAAGAATAAATAACATTTCCAGCCTGAGTTACTGCTGATGGGTCCTCTCCCTCCTCCAGCATGGCCTGTCAGATCAGTCAGAGCATCCAAGGAAGGAAAAGTCAGCATTTTGCCAGCTCTGAAGCACAGACTGAATAAATAGAAGAAAATTACAAAGAAGTTTCACCTGGTAATTATCCACATAGATTCAAATAACAAATACCTATTAAAACACCTTCTGAAGGCCTGGAGCTTTCAGGAGAAAATATAAAGGCATCTCTCCTTGGAAAACATTGTCTTTCATCTTTGCATTCTTTAGAAAACCAGGTCTTTTCAAGTTTTCTGGCTAGGATGTTACTTTGTGATGTATCATGTGTTATATCTAAACGCATCTGTCATGAAGCTTTGAGTTGACACATGTTCCTATTTATACCTGTTCACTCAAGCAGTATTCACTTCCACACAAGATGGTTAATACAGTATCAACGTTTAGTGCAGATACTCTTAAGTGTAAATCTTTATTATAACAGCCATATTCAATACAAAGCTTCCTGGATGAATACAGGGAACACAAATAGGTCAGAATGGCTCAAACTATGTATTACAGATAATGCATGCTATATATATTAAAATTCTGCAAATATAAATGGATTCATTATTTGTCAACAGAACATTCATTTTTAGTACTCTGAAAAATTAAGTCTGCAGAAATAAATAAGCAGAGACATCTTTATTCTCTCTGAACATTTATAGCTAATAAATAAATATTGGATAAGGAATATTTTTTCCATAGGACTTATAGTAATATTTAGCATTGAATATAAACTCTAGAAAAGATCAGTCATGTTGTTGTAGGTATTGACAGAAGAAAATAACATTCCTCTTCCTTATTAGTCGTAGTGTTGGTCTGTGTTTGCTTAGGAAAACACCAGAAAACAGAGGGAAGAGTCTACAGAAGGGAACAGCTCAGGTGCCTCATGGTATCGTCCAGACATCCATCTGTGGTTGTTGGGGATTTAGACACCTCAGAGCTAATGCATGACCTTGAAAGACCCAACATGAACATTGACAGACTACAAAACAAGAGCAGTCATGTATACCAAGAGATGACAGCACAGATTTGGTGAAGTACAAGGCTTTACAAGACAACCCTTTTTAAAACCCATCTGGTCTTGTATCTTGCATTATTCTGTGATATAAGTTTCTACATAGTCATAACTTACCAGAAACATACATGATGCTATTTCACCCTGCCTAAGTGGTAATTAAAGAGTTCAGCTCTGGCTGACAAAAGAAAAGTGCAACCCAAGAAAACAGTGTGGGATTCAGTAGACGAGAAAAAAATACGCCATATAAATATATTATTCCTTGTCACCAAACTATAGTGTCCTTTTATTGTTAAAAGCAAAATTAATTGATTAACACATTTTACATGCCCAAGTCAAATAAATAGATACAGAAAAAAATAAATATGTGTACATATCTGAAAACATTTTAAGTAACCTATGAGTAACCTTAATCAACTAAACCAGTCAGTTCCCATAACACCAAAAACCAAAAGCCAACAGAATAATATATAAAAGCAAAGGTTGAATTCATAATTGTATCTTCTATGAAAGTAACTGCAGCCAAACCTCAAACATCAGAGTTTTCCAAGTAAATTGTGTTTAAAGGAGAAAATCAGATTAATTAAATTAATTCTGATACGTAAATTTAAAGACTAATATCTTTAAACAAGATTCCATTGTATTTAACACTTAAAAACAGAAATCATAGGAGGATATTCATAGAATCATAGAACTGTTTTGGTTGGAAAAGACCTTTAAGATCATCAAATCCAACCAAAAACCCAGAACTGAGAAAATCCATTAATACATATTTAGTTCTGTTTTTTCTCTCTTTTCTGCAAAATTTATGATGCTAAAACTTTTATCAATTTCCAAAAGCTATATTTAGAAGTTTCTTTGATTTTTGAATCTATTTAACTTTTAGAAAGCACTGAAAATTGGCACTACTGAAGACCACATAATTCTGATGTTTATCCAAAAAAAAGGGAGAGCAAAGCCAGTAACACTTCTCTTTTTCACACACGGATTTGGAGGGATTTCCTGCAGGGAAAAAAAAACAAAAAACAAACAAAAAAAAAAACATTATCTTCTGTGGGACTATAAGACTTGTTTTATATCTTTGCAGAAACTGCCAATAAAAATAAAAATCAGTGGTTACTGTAACTCTTATTATTGTGAAATAAACCAATTGGTTCAACTAAGGGGTCAAACCACCATATCATTTCACATGTCTTGACAAACAGCTTTAATTCGGTATATATTTTTAAAATAGGAATGTATACCAGTTATACATTTTTAAACATAAAAGACTCCCGAAATAAATATTTTAAAAAACCTGTTAGGAAGTTTATTTATTTTTCTTATTTATTTATGCTTAGCAAAATAAATAGAAATCTATCGTATTATTACAAGCCTAGTTTTTAAGCTAGGTTTTGTCTTGTGTTAGTATAAACATTGTCAAAAACATAGCTCTACTGTTACTGTTTTGGAGGCAATTTCAAAATTGCACAACTTTGTTATAACTCTCTCCAACTGAAACCAATACCAATCAGCAAGTGAAGAAAATAGGAGGTCTCTGGGGGTATTTTTCATTTGCTGTGGGCAAAAAGTATGTCTGGTGTTCTCAAGGTATTGTTAAAAAGAGGGAAGGAGGAGAAGAATTCAGGCAACACGATGCAATTGCATGTGGCAGGAGAAAGAAGGGCTGGTTGTAATCCCCACGCAACATTGGCAGCCCTGTGGCTATCCCTGCTAGACAGTGTGTCAAAGACAATTAAAAGGATGCAAGAAGCAACCATCACAACCTCATTGTCAAGATTTAGCCTCATTCCCCAAAGAAATTCCTTTCTGAACAGACAGGTATTGTCATAAGTGTGTTTTGAGGGCAATTCCATAGTATATTCTTGAATGGGTGAGGCCATATGTACCCTGAACACTAAGGCTTGGGCAGTACAACTGAGGAATCATCTCAGTTAAGACAGAAGGTACTTATGAAACTCAACACAGGACTTAATCAGTTCTTCTGATAAATTCTTCCCAACTGATAACGCAAAGGAGAAAAATCTGCATATATTCACCCCATTTTATAAAAAACCCTATCAAATAACAGAATAAAAAAGGTGGAAAATGGAAAAGAGAGAGAGAGAGTAAATAGGATATTTAAAAATTAAAGTATAGGAAGAAGGGGTGAAATTCTAGAGAGTAAATTGTAACAATACAGAAAAGGCTCAGGAAAGTCAAGACAATGTCATCCCTGAAAGGCTACAGTGGTCTACTGCCCCAGTGTAATTCTATAATTAATGAGCATGCTGATGGGTGCTTACTTTCTTATTCATTGTGGCTCTAATCCCATAGGAATATATTCACCTCCTTCTTAGAGAAATGTTCAGTATGTTAGGAGGTCAGTTCTGAAACAGGTCCTGTCCCCAGATTGTTTTGATAAGTTATATTACAGACAAAAAGGATTTGGATTTTTTTAATTCTCAGACTTTCATGTTTGCACACAAATTAGTGTAGCTTAATTATTTTTCCTCAGAAATTACAGTACATTTTAAATAGTGGGTTTGGGATTTTGGGAGGTTTGATTTGATTTTTTTTTTCTTTTTTTTTTTTTTTCTTTTTTTTCCTGGGAAGTCATTAAGAATGTGATTTGTCCCTCTGGCCCCTGATTACATATCTCATGGCTAGTTCTGTGAGTTTAGTAACTGAAATCTAAAAAAGCATATAATTTCACTTAACAACTATTTTTGCTTCTTTCTTACTAATAGTATTGTTCATAGGGTTCACTGAAACGAACTGAATATGATTCAGTTCTCTTCCTAAGGCAGCAACATCCTCTGCAGGCTTTGTAGGATAAATGTAATATTGTTGTTATTGCCATTGCCACATCCCAAGCTTTCATTTGTTTAGTTTCCAAATTGTATATTAAGGTTCTTTCAGTAAAAGCAGACGTTTCTTCATATCCAACTTGGCTGTTTTTTCAGCCTATCATGATGCTGAAGAAGGGCACAGTGAAGGTAACGGGCCTGTGTAATGTGTTAGTAATACTGAAAAATATTTCCTTGAGAATTGAATTTCAAGAGTTAGAGAGGGTGCAGGGAACACTCTAACCTCAGAAAAGAACAGATAGCTCAGAATAATAAATGCATCTTTGAAAGTTACTAAGGCTCACATGGTTACAAAGAAAAGTTAACCAATGCAAGACTACTAAGAAGTGAAATTCAAATAATTAACAGAGTCTAACTAGGCATGGTACACGTAGTCCTTACTCAATAATTTCCTATGATAAGAACAAGGTAACCTTAAGTTTGCTCCTTTCCGACATCAGGCACGTGCACTGATATAGCTGAAAACATCATAAATGCAAAACTTGGCACTGGACAAAACTGCAAGAATTCCAATAAAATGCATTATGAGTTTTCATGTTTTTACTCAGTTAAGTTATAGACTACATAATGTGAATAAAGACACTGGCAACAGCATACTAGTTTAGCAGAAAGTTTCAACAGTCTGAAGAAGTTTGCTGACAGGAATTTTATAAAGTTCAACAAAGGCAAATGCCAAGTTCCTTCACCAGTTGGGAGGAACAGCCACAACCACCAATACATGATACAGCTGACCAGTTAGAAATTAGTTTTGTCCGGAAAGGACCTGATACTCCTGGTGGACACGAAGTTGAACGTGAGCCAGCATTGTGCCTTTGTGGCAAAGAAGGCTAACAGCATCCTATGGATGAAATGAGAAATTGGGAAAACCATCACAAGCAAGTGGAGGATGTGATCCTTGCCTTCTGCTCAGCACTGAGATGCACACCTGGAGAATCATGTCCAGTTCTGGGTTCCTTAGTACAAGAGAGACAAGAGTGTGTTGGAAAAAGTCCAGCAAAAGGCCACAAAGATGGTTAGGTCATTGGAGCACCTGACATAAAAGGCAAAGCTGAGAGATCTGGGACTGTTCATCTTGGAGGAGGCTCAGGGGGATCTTACCTCTGTATATAAATACCTGATGGGGCAGCAAGGAAGACAGACCCAGACTCTTCTCAGTGGTGCCTAAAAGGAGGATAAGAGTCAATGGGCACAATAGAGAAAACTTCATTTAAACAAAATAAATAAAATTATTACCATAAACTTGATAAACTGCTGGAACAGATTGCTCAGCAAGCCTGTGAAGTCTCCATCTCTGGAGAAAGTCAAAACCCAGTTCACACAGCCCTCAGCAATCTGCTCTAGATGACTATCTCAGAGCTGGGAAGTTGAAGTAGATGATCTCCTAAGGTTCCTTCCAGCCTCAGCTATTCTGTAACTATTGGACTAAAATATCTCAAATTCCAGGTCTCAAAGAAAATGTTTTGTGGAGCATCAAAAAGCCTAAACAGAAGAGGTAAAATCTGAAAATATTTGCAAAGGATAGAGAAATTCTCATCTGTACAGAAGATATAACCAAAAAATACTAATTTCTCATTAATTCTTACTTTTAGAATAATTCTTATTGCTATGATGCAGAAGGTAGTAGATATCCTAGCCTGCTTATCCTGTTAAAAGCAGAAGATCCAACAAAGGCAAGGTGTCTTTAGTTGCATAAAAGAAACACTTAACACTGCCTCAAAAGAGCAGAATTTTGATATGAAAGATATTGGCATATTTTCTATATTTGATGTGCTTGCACAGTTCTTACAGGTCTTACAAAAATCAGAATACTCATTTATGTTCAATTTGTACTCTTCTTTAAAGTCATTCTGGAGATTGTTGCCTGGTCTCTTTTCAAAACTCAAGATATTTCACGAGTAAATACAATGAGTTTTTGAACAGTATAAAGAATACAAAGGTTTAGGTGAGTTTCTGCTACAGAAAAGTGTAAGACTATGACAAGAATTTTTGAGCTGCATGGAAAACAGCAGAGTTTTAGAAAAAAAAAAAGTGAACTAAAAGGCTTTTATTAATGAACAAAGGACAAAAATAATTCCTGAAGTGCTGAAGAACAAAAAAATTTGAAAAAATATGCAAAAGATACTTAATTTAAAGATCTAAAATTTGAATATCTGTGACAGTAATGTGCTCTTGCTTGGCACATTCACTCAAACTGACCACGTGAAGAGACTGTCTTTGAAATGCAGGAAGAATTAACCTGTCATGAAGTAGACAATAAACATTATATTATCAGAAATCATTTTAATAGGAAATGAACTTTTATAAATGTCTAGATCCAAATAGCACAATGTCAGTGTAAACTTAAACCAAGAACTTTGCTTTCAGAATTATTGATAGTTAACTATCAGGAAGGAAGTATGTTGCAAATGTACCATGTAATAGAAGGCATATATATGTAATTAAATAAAAGGTATATATAATAAATGTATAATAAATTTACAGATTGCACTAGACTGGCAAGGGTTGCTAACATCTTTCAAGATGATTTTACAGTTCAAAATGATCTTGACAAACTGGAGACATAGTCTGAAAAAGTATGTTCATTTTCAATAGGAGTAAGTGCAAAATGTTGCAGCCAGCCAGGAAAAAAAAAAAAAAAAATATTAAAAAAAAAAAAAATTTAGGGGGGGGGGAGAGCAAAACAAACAGCAGGAAAGGATTAGAGAATTTTTGTGAATCAT
The DNA here is from genome assembly GCF_000700745.2 of Antrostomus carolinensis. Lineage (NCBI taxonomy): Eukaryota > Metazoa > Chordata > Aves > Caprimulgiformes > Caprimulgidae > Antrostomus > Antrostomus carolinensis. The sequence goes on from NW_010312653.1 coordinate 9,655, forward strand.
AATGAATCATAAAACAACAATGTTTTCAGTTTGCAGAAAGAGTGGTGCTGCCCAATAGAAAAACACATTGGGCATCTAAAATAATTCTTCTTTTTTCTGTTTTGCCAGGCAAGGCTTTAGGTTGATCGCAGTGTATTTCCAGAAGAAATAACTACTTTCATAAAGTCTAGAAAATCTGAATTAAAAACAACAAGAGTGTAGAAAACATAACCTATTAAGAAATATTTCATGAACAGGGACTGGTTCATTTAAAGAGAGGGAAATTGAAGGGCTACGTCACAACTGTTTTCAAATTCATGAACTATTTCTACAGAGGGCAAAGGAACACTGTTCTCCAAGTAAATAAGAAGCCACAGGTTTGTACTGCAAGCAGGGTGCATTAACCATGGTAAACACTAGAATAAATTAGGGGGCTACAAAGATCTTACAGAAAGTTTAGACAAGCCTGTATCAGAAATTACAAGGGCAGCTACGTCTGAGGAGACCTGAGTGGTCTGGATGATTTCAGTGGGTTCCCCTCAGCCCTAGATATTAAAGAAAAAAAAAAATAAGGGGAAAAAAAAAAAAAAGAAAGTGATTGATTATTACTTTAGCTTCCATGTGTCAGATTTTTGAGAAGATTCTATAGCTAATGATCACATCAAACTTTTCTTAATCACAGTTTATCTAATAATGTACTGCATTAAGCAGTCTGCAGTCAAGTGCAAGTTACATCATGTTACTTTCCACGATCCCATGGAAACCATAAACCAATAGCTGAGTTGAAAACGGCCTATATAAAGATACAAACTCAAACTTCAGCCTATAATTAGTATTATGAAATTCCAGGAACACATCAGTGAAACATGGGTCACCATCTGCTGACATTTTGGCAAAAAAGGGAAGAGAAGAAACTGAATGCCTGCCTAATTAGAAACTGATGTCAGAATAACCAACTCTTGCAGCTAAGTACAGGGATAAGAAAGGTAAAATAAAAGCCTGTGCTATGCTGAGTTCACGGAAATGGATATTCATATTTCTAGTGGGAAATAGATTTTTAAGCGTGCAGCACTATAATACTGCTATAATCTCCAGAGATTATTATTTCAGTCTGATTCAAACCATAATAACATTTTCATTGTTCTAGATTGGAAAGGGATCCTGTTTGTCCGGAGACAGCTGATGAAGAAGTCACATAAAAAAAGAACAATTCTGATGTAAGCATTTGAAAATAAAAACATAATTGCAAAAGAACAAGAAAAAGTATATGGAGCAAACACACCAGAGCCTCTGATATGTAAGCAAGCAGATCTTTTTACTAAGGGACTTTATTGGTAAAGGATATTATGTCTATACCTAAAAAGTATTATGAAAATTGAAATCTTCCCCATCAACCATCAGTTTCAAGGACCCATTTCCCCATAATCTTCTAAGAATGACAAAATTGATAGATAAAAAGCAGCATGAAGCCTTACAACCTCGGTGGCCTAGGTGTTCCTCTGTGTAGTTAACAAGGATGATAACCTGTTCTGCTCAGGTGCAGAACATCAACTGTGATTAGGTCATAAAACATCTCTAGGTGGACACTTGCCCATCCTCAGTCTATCCAGGCTTCCCAGACAGGAGCTAGGCACTCAGATCTGACTGTGCTCCTACTTTTCTCAGGAAAACTCCAACTTCTTGTTTGTGACTAACCTTGTTCAACACTGTCCTCCAGCTTAGGTTGGGTATGAAGCTGGCTTAAGCTAAACTACATCCTGAAAAAAAATTGAGTTCTTTGGTTTACAAATAATAATTTTATATAGGTTTAAAATGCCTAATGAAATACTATGCAAGTCTATGCTCTTTAATATTAATTAAAATATTAAATACTACATTTACACATCAGAAGATTTTCAGTACATGAGTGTACTAAAGCAAAAATGGATTCACAAGGTTTACATCATACATTATGCACTGAAGTTACTAGAGTTTCAGTCATTATTCAGTCAAAAGAGATTTACAGTAATTGATGAGGAAAATTTGAAGTGTTTTAAAATCAGTAATTAAATGTCTTTCCTTATTACACCGACTTGATTGATCTCAAATACAAAAATTGTAGGTTAGTCTCAAAACTGGAAAAAACCCTGAAACACAAGAGGTGCAACAGACATCTAAGTTTCTTGAATTTAAAACTTTAGGATAAGAATCCCTTTATTTATCAGAACAGTGAAAAACATCATAAACAAGACAGATGAAATAAAAATTTTGTTAATTTTTAGAAAACTTGCATCCAGATCCCCTATACACAACATCAATCAAACATGCTTTTAGCACATTGAGATTGGTTTGGTCACAACTCCTTAATAGGTGTGAAGAAAGCAAATAAGTTGGTGAAATAGTCTTGTCAAAGGACAAAAAGAAAGCATAGTAGTCCTAAGCAGTCAATATATAAGAGACTCAGTTACTAAATTTTCTACTTTATATGTAGCATTGCAAATTTTATAGATTTGAGACTATATGTATAGCTCTGTATTTTTAATAAAGGAATACTATATACATGGAACTACCAGTTATTGACACCCACAATATTACATGTACCTTATTAACATATAATATAATCCGTCCTAACAGATTTGCATCATTAAGAAAAAAAAAGGAATGGAATTTGCCCATTATTTTGTCTCAAGATTCCATCCTTCAAATATTAGGAATTTTTCAGTTAGAGTATATTCAGATTGGTTTTACAGAAAAAAACTGAGTTAAACTATAGACCCATCCTATAGCATTTAGGATTCTGTTTAGCATTTATCTTAGATCTCTACAGCATCATCAAAAAGATTTTAAACCATTTCTGTAACTTATATGGAAAGAGTAAGATACGTTAAATCTTCACTGGTGCAATACGGTGCAAAACTGTTACATTATAGAAAACCAAGTATTTTAATAATTTCCAGCAGTCTTAGTTCTAATATTTTGCCTTCAAAAGCATAATAATAGAAAGACCAAAAAACATCCAAGTAAACTCCATGGTCTTCCCCAAAATAAGAAAGCATATAGGCTTTAGTATAAAAGTCTTGGAAAAGCTACCTAATATTTAAAATAAGAAAGCATATAGGCTTTATAAAAGCATATAGGTATAAAAGTCTTGGAAAAGCTACCTAATATTCTCACATTAAATTCTTAGAGAAGATACTTCCTGCCTCTTTTTTACATACAATCAATGGATTACTTAACACAAAAGGTCAGTCGCGAACTCTATCACTCCTTCTCAAAGCATTTAAATGACTTTAGGGACTCAAAGACATATTTCAAGCTATGATTTCTTGAGTTTTGATGTTGTAAATGTGCCATTCTCCACTGTAACATTTAACAAAATACCCTAATTTTATATTGAGTAGACCTTTCTAAATAATTAAGAAACTGATTTTGAAACAATAAATAAAAAGGCTATTTCACTGTGCTGTGAAATCATTGCATCTGCATCTTATTTATGCATATTTATATATATGATAAATTTGGGAAAATATTAAATCTGAACAGTTTCATTAATCCTAAAACAAATTATGATTTAAGTAATTGGAAAATCATTGGAAAATCAGGTTAACAGTTGACCTGATATACTGGTTAACAGATATTGGTTATCTGTTACTATCCAGTACTTTTTTTCCACTATTGACCTAAGATTTCTAATTGAAACAGTTATCTAACCAAAATACCTATTCTAGGTCACAGTGAACACCTTATAAATTAATTCTCCCAAACTTTTCAAATTCTATGTGTTTGAATAAAACTGGGAAAAAGGGAAAAAAAAAATGCATTTTTTTTCAATGAATACTTTCCTGGAGTCAAGTAATGCTGTGAAAATTTTCATAGAAGAAAATATCTAAACTATTGCAGAAGATTAATTCAGAAACTGTGCTTTTCAGTAACTTTTTAATTTGTTATTATTTGTACAATATTTCATCTTTTGCTCCACTTTTAAACAAAAATTATGTTTTAAATATCAGTCTGAAAATAGAAAATTCTAGCTCTCTTTAAAAATTAAAAAATGTTGGTGCATTCAGCAAACAGTCATAACATTTAACCAGTAATTTTGATAACGCAGTTGCAGTTTATAAGGAAAATAAATGGGATTAAATTTACCTATTTCTCTCAATCAAGGTAGAACTCTAATTTATTAAAGACCTGAAACGGGTATTGCAGTCAGTAAGACCTATGCCTTCTGCAACTACGTTTACATTTTTTTTTTACTTACTTTTGAAAAAAAGAGCTAGTTGTAGTGAAATTCTGACTTCTCATAACATAGGTTATATTCGAGAGTAAAACAAAGGTAGATCACTGAGTGGACACGGTGTTTATTTTGTTAGACTGACATTTGCAAGAACTAATCTCCAGGTTAGATACATCAGATACTAAGTGAATGATACTTATGGTCATAGAGATTATTAATTGCTGTATTGTTCTATTGTTACATTTTTTTACCAATATAATTTCATGTTTCAATATTTAAAATATGGCATGGATATTTGCATACCCCAATTTTAACTAAAATTAAAGTAAATGTTATTCTGATTTCATTTGATTACATACTGATAGCACACCACTTGAAAGTGGTGAAATACAATTTAAAAAATACATTCCCAAGTTTAAAGTACTGTTAAAAAAAAATGTGCATGATTACACTACTGCATTTGCACCAAAAGAGCATTTGTTAAATAGTGCTATCATTCTCAGTAGAATTTTATATTCAAAACAAAGAATAAAGAAAATTATGAGGAAAAAAGTGGCAAATTGGAAATAGAACCAGAAGGTCTGTTTCACAGGCTGTTGATGATCACTTTTCTATTTTATGTGTCAGGTTTAAATTTCCCTATGGCAGCAATTTAAATCTTTTTTTCTTTCCTGAGGCTGCTTAAAAATTTAATTTAGCTCAGGCACTGTGTCTATGTTTTATAATAGGAATATAGAAAACTCTTCTAATTTGGGGGCTGACCCTTTTAACAGATTATAGAAATTTAAACATAATTAATCAGCTTTATTCATAGAGTTACAAGGGTTTTCCACAATTTACTCATGTAAATTTCTTTGCTTGAGTTACAGTAGACTACATTAGAGAAGGGTATTTGAAGGCAGATATTCACAAGTCACACATTCGTGTGGTGCATATACAGTGGAAGAGTCATTTGCATGCACATCCACACACACAGATACACATACATAAATCCAATAAATCTACATCTCTTCAGAAGTTTCACCAGTCCCCTCAACTCACATTAACTCCTTCACATTCAAGTTCTTGTATTATTTTTCTTCCGTATTTTTAGCTAAGGATTGGAAATGGATTCTCAGATCAGAAATTACTGTGTGGTACAGTCCTTTCATCCTTCTGTCCTGGGTTAGAATATTGCTGTCCTCAATATGAAATGGTACTGAAGTCAGATATTGAGATCACGGTTGTTTTCTAAGGTTGCTGAGTGTCAGTGGCAAAGACCAAATTTTAAAAGAATAACGTAACTACAAAAGAATAATATCAATGCAAAGAAAAGTTGTAACTGAAGAATATTTTAAATGGTTTCAACAGTGTGAATATTTATCCATTTGTATTATTATGTTCTAGATTCCTCCACCCTTTAAAAAAAAACAACTCAACAAAACCAACAACAAACCCAAAACATGTGGACTTCATGTTATTTTCCAGACCTACTCAATGTTATGGAGAATGGCAGCTCAGTACATGCTTCCAATTATACACGTTTCATGATTGTCCAGTGATTGGAAAGGTGTGGTTATGAGGATTTCTGTGATCTTTTCCCATCTCTTTCTCACTCTGGTTCCTAGAGCAATTTTTGGTTTTAATTCTTTGCTCTTCCCCTTGCCCAGCTGTGAAAGAGTACACTTCTTTTTCATACGGGTGTTTTTGAACATATAAATAAAAGATATTTAAAAGAAGATTAAAGAGGCTAAAGAAGAGAATAGCTTTATTAAAATAGAGAAGAACATGAGAAGAGATTTTGGCTCCTGCTCATTGTACTATCTGAGGTCACCAAAGAAAAATCAGATGAAGTTATCTGAATAAAAAAAAACCCCTGGAAATATTGTTCAAAGGTTATGGGTGAATAAAAGATCACAGTAGAATTAGAAATTACTGCTAAGAGAAATAAGAGAAGTCAAGGGGATAATTAACAAAGAATTATTTCAGAGTAAAAGGACATTGCTCAGTTAGCTTAAGTTCCATCTGTTATTAAAGAACACGGTTAAATCTGTGTAATAGTATTGAAGCTGTTTTGTTTACAAGTTGATTACAAACTTCTTTGGTAGCAAACAGTAGAAAATGTACACAAGAGAAGAAACTGAGTGCTTTTCTTGTTGTTCCTGCTGCTTTTACCACAATTGCTTGAACAGAACAAAAGGAGAGCAGTGAGAAAAATCAGTGAAGAGGTATGGAGGGGAAAGGAGTGTTTTCATGATACAGTCCCTACAGACACCATAATCCATCTCTCTGCATGAAAATCTTTTTATTCTGGTGGGAGGGGAAAGCACTAACAGGACTGAAGTTATCTGTGTCGTGATCCATCTGCTCAATACCACAGGGAAGAGAAGTGTCTGAATTCAAATCCAGTTCATGTAAGCTTGCTTTAATTACCTTCTCCTTCTTTATCTTGCCATGGTGAAGGTCAGAACAAATGACAGCTGAGCAAAAACTCTAGGTCAACATAGAGGGTCATGATATCTTGCAGATATCATGGATGGCCATGGTATCTCAAGACCTTTAAGCCTTCACTCCAGCATTCACAATGTCTGTCAGCTTAGAAGACAGACATCACTTTCTTACCCATTTTACTTTTGGAATCATTGTTCAGTGATGTGAATACTTTTCCATACAGTGAAATATGAAATAAACTTGATAAATTACTCTTTCCATCCCTTAAGGATGTATGTCCAAGTGAGGAAAGCAGGGTATCCAATAGTCTTATAAAAAAACAAAACCAAACAAAAAAACACCCCAAACCAAACAAAAAATACAGCCCAAAACATTAAAATAAAAATATAAAAAATATATAAAATAAGGGTTTTTTTAAAAAAAAACCACATGCATACATACAGTTTGACATCATAAACCATCTGGAAAAGAGAATTTTACTGTTTCTCAGGACCTAGATCTAATGGAAGTTCATCCTCCATGAAAGTCTTCAGAGATAGTACGTAATAAATAAACATTTCAGTGTATGCTGGTTAGTTTCAGCTTCACCAAGGCTGCTCTTAATCACTTAACATTGCTACCATCTTTTATATAACTCTCCTTATACTTCTAAGTGTTTTTAGGAAGATATTTTAAAAGTCTTTTTCAATTCAGTGAAATATTAAAGGAAAGATAAACTTAATAAAACTGGCAACAAAACAACATCTTGTAGTACACCACGGGTTATTGTAGGACCACTAAGAAAATATGTTCAGCTAGATCCAATTGTTATAATCAAAATAGTGAAATAATGGAGAATTAATTAATGGTTTAATTATTTAACTAAAATATAAACTCAGTTGTCATTTACTCTTCTTTAATCCCACTACAAATTTCCTTCAGCCTCAAAACCAATTTAAACACACCATGGTACTGAAGGACATGTGTTTTGCTCTGAAAACAAAAAATATTGGAGAAACATTTGTTTACTATCATAGTGATCTATTGACTATGTTTTGTTTCCTTCCTGTTTCACTGATGACATGATAGAGTATTTTTTTAAAATGTTTTTCAAAGTTTTGTATCCTGTACAATCCCAAACCACCCACAAATAACTAACCTTTTGTTTTTTCCTTACTTCTGAGATCTCCATTGCAACAATTCCAAATGTTTATTAAGATATAACAGTAGAGGTGATAAGGTGAGCTTTATTTTAAACATTTCAAACGTTACTTTAAACATTGTACAATAAAAAGAAAATACTTTATTATATCAGTTTCCAAATGCAATGCCCAAAGTTGGATTATGGTTAATACTTTTATTTTTGGATTATGAGTTTCTAAAATATTCGGGTGGAAAAAAATTATACTGGATAGAGAATATTTGAATAGTGTAATTTTTGTAATTTCTAATATATGCATTGTTTATTTGTAATGTTACATATTGACCTCAAGAATATGAGAGTCAAGACAAAAATTTGTCCAACGTATTTATGAGCAGAGCTCATCTCAACACTCTTTAATAATTTTCTTCTTAATATTTGAGTTGGACCAAGTTTTCCGAAGCTGAGTACCTATTGTTAGTCTTATAAGTGAAGATTTAGGAGTTCCCTAATCCCACCATATCACCAGACTTCATAGTCTGGTGATCTGGTGGCTTTGGATGGGATGTTCACCATCTTAAAAGATTAAGACTGATGTCTGAAAACTTAAGACCACTATCAAGAAGAGATTCATAAATGCATTTAACATTAAGTATTATCATAATGCTTACATTTCAATACATACCATGAAGATATGTACACAAAGGCCAAAATAAAGTTATTGGAGATCTTTATTAAAAAAAAAAAAAAAGGCCTATTTGCAATTTACAAATCCTCATTATTCATAAAGTGATAAAACATGAACATTTCACTAGAATATATAGGTCAGATAAACGCCTCAGTATTTTAGAGAGAATGATCCTTATTTACACTAAGGTTAATTTCTGATGCTTCAGCAACATGAAAGAATCTTTCAGAGTGAAAACCTATATATCTATACATGCTTAATGTGACCAGGGAGCTAATAATTAGACATGTGTTAAACTGTATTGATGTATATAAGGATAAAGCCTAAAGTGTTTTTGAGCCCAGATTTACACTACCTGATGCCAAAAGGGATCTTTCCGGTGACAGCATGGGATGTTTCATCAGGATAACTATGACACCTCAATTAAAGAATGAAAAACTAACTGCCTAAAATGTGAACACACACTACAAGAAGACTTTGGAACTGCAAAGCAAACTGAGCTACAGAAAATATTTCAAGTGGACAAGTTTTCTTCCTGTTACAGAAAGTAAGTAATGTATTCTACATCATAACCTCAATGCAGGTACGCTGACAATTTGATGGTACATTGCACAGATATCCACAGGATGTGCAAGTCTAACAGCATTATAATTCAGCCGTGCCAGGGAGGTTCCTGCCTATGGAAGCACAGACTGAAGCACATTGCCAAATCGGGCTCTGTATCGTTCACACTTCGCAGGGTCTGAGAATCTTGTCAGATCTCTTGCCAGCAGCTCTCCGTGCACATCGAGTTTCCTCATAAGCTCTTCCTTTCAGCACCTGAGTCACATCTTCCCCTTCAGTCCCTTTCATGCCTCTTAACGATATTGGACACTGATTTTTCTGTTATAAACTGTGTAACAGGTTTGGGATTATCATGGTGTAATCCAGTGCTAAAAGTTAACAGATTGAAGACAGAATCCCACACATATGTTGCATAGCAGAGTCTTCTGACTCAGCACAGCAGAAGCTATCTGATACGGTATAGAAATTACAATTTTCTTACATTGTCTAGATAGCTGAGACAGGATGATATCAAGCCACCCTTCCACATTCCTCCAAATTTTCAGTGCAATAAATTCTTACATATGTCACAAAATACAGCTCCACTTTGAGAGTCATCATTTCACCAAAAGTGGTGCAATTTCTAGCACCATTTTTCATGAGATCAACCTCCTCTGGATCTCAAAACCTTTTACCAGCAGTAGACTTTTTTCAAACTTTTTTCAGGCAGACCAGGTACCTTCATATCCTATAACTCTTCCAAGGAGTTCAAAAGATACCCAGAAATTTTATTCCAACAGTTGATAATTACACTGACATAGCAGATATTAAAAAAAAAATCTGACTAAACGTAATCATATTGTAAGCATTAGCTCCAAAGATGAAAATTGTTGTTTCTTCCCCCATTCACCTTTTTCTATGCTACACATATTCCTCTTTCCCCATCTTTCTCCTTCTCTCCATCAGACAGGGTGGAGACTGACCAACTTCATTGACATGAAAGTCAATATTTACAGAGTTGTCCTCAATACATTTTCATTGCAATGGTTAGTCAATTTCTCACATCCATGTAATAAGAACAAATCATGTAAGAGAACAAAACAATTTTACATTTGGTATTATCCATAATAATAAATTCAGAATAAGCTTAAAAATCAAATAAAATCCATTTGTAATTGTGGAGAGTTTTTAGTGGATTGATCATTTTCCACAATATCTTAATTGTGTTATTTACCAGGATTAAGAAATTTATATTGCTTAACTGTAAAATGAATTTCTAAACTCTGCTCTGTGTTCACATTCACTGTGTAATTCACTTTGAAATTGAAAGGGAAAACAAGAAAAAAAGGAATTGCAGAAAAAGAGATAAAATTTTGCTAGAACATAGATTTAAAATCTCTTCGTACTCCACGGAATTCATGCTATATAGATATCTGAATGACCTTCATATAGTTATCCAGCAAATCTGAAGATGAACTGAAGCACAGCCAATGACTGTCACCACCATGATTCCAGTTGTACAAGTTCTCAGAAGACCTTCAAGTGAGAAGATTTCAACAAAAAAACAATCATGAAACACGCACGAGAACAAAGGTATTGATGTACTGGATTTTCTTGGACAAACTCTAACAGTTAACACTGGAATAAAGAAAAATAAGTATAAAAATATATTCACAAACTTTTCCCATCAAAGGGTCATTTTTCAAACTTATCGTTACAAAAATCCAGCTATAACCCGGGCATTGTTCATGACTGAAAGGCAAATCTTTGACTCACTTGGAATGAACAAGTTTTAGTCATGAAAAGCAACTCTATCTTCATACTGCTGGTGAAACTAAGTAAATGAAGACTCGTCAGTCAGTCCTCTGTTTCTTTGTACACCATCAGCAGTGGTATTTATTCTTCCTCATATTTCTATTTAAGAAAAATTCCGAGGCAAGTGGAGCCTAGAAATGTCTTAGTAAGTATTAGTGCCTTGTATTTAACATTACATATTATAGTTTAATAGTTGTCAGATCATTGTTGATGGTAGAAGCATGATAATTATTAGTTTTATTCTTGACAATATAAAAATGCATAAGATGGAACCTAACCTTATAAAAGAGTTTATGAAATTACTAGAGAGAACAAAGAAAATACTTCCCCCAAGAAAAGTTAAGAAACAAAAAGTCATATTCGTAGTTGTGTCTTATGCTACCTCCCTATGAGGAGTTTTTGCTCTTCTTGGTAGTTCAGAGCTCCTGCTACATATAAGCACTCTGTGACTCTCCATGGTGATTAAGATTGTGTTTCCAGTAGAAATGGACAGTCAACCAGCAAGTTATTTCACAGGAATCACTTGGAAAGCTAGAGAGAAGATGTACTTTATTATCATTGATTCAGCAG
>NW_010312653.1:21046-41671 GCF_000700745.2 Antrostomus carolinensis
AGTTTACTGTGAATACTAAAGCACGTAAACTTAATATTTACTGGGTTTTTTTCTAAAATCCAGTGACTGTTGTTTAAACAAATAATTATGTTACATGTGTTTTCCTAACAGGTGAACAAAAAGCACGTTACTGTCTGAAGAACTTTATTTTAAATCTTGAACAAATATTAATAGAGTTCTTGTACTTCATCCCATGCAGATATTCCTCTCAGCTCATACTTGACTTCATTATGTTGGAAATCAACAACCAAATAAATAAAAACCCCTTAAGGTTTTTTAAAAAACAACAAAACAACCAAAAACTGCCCAGGAAAAATAGTTAAAAATAATGAAGGCATAAAATAAGCTTGGTCTACTGAAACTGCATGGACATGAAAACACACGGCAATGATAACAAGACACAATAGAGCATTTCAGAACTTGTTTGCTTTTGTTGTGTCATGAAAAGCACCGAGACATCAGGATCCTGTCTTCTTTTTCAGATTTCTTTGAAATGCTATACACATGTGCTAATAATAAATCAGAGTTCAGAAGATGTTAGAGTCAGAAATTTTCCATTAGGTGACACCATGCTTTCCACAACCAATACAAGGTTATTTCCCAGCAAGAAAACTTCTCCCTAGACCAGTTTTCAAAGACTCAAACTATGGGGTTTCCATCACTTCTCTCTAGAGACTATTCCACAATTCTAATAGATCTCACTATTAGATACATTTTCCTGGTAATAAGCCTAAATTTTCCTTTGCTCAATTTCATCCCTGCAAAATGCATCCCTTGGTTGCAGTATGAAACACTTGCTGGTTCAAAACTAACCGTGTGTCTTTTTCCTTCCACATAGCAGCATAGCCTACAGTGCTTTATTCACTTTATTTTTAAAGATTTTATATGCTATAAAAGTCACTATTTTAGTACATAAAACACTTTTTTTTTTTCCATTCCTACTTTTTCATAAATGGGAATTCCTCTTCCCCCAGTTCCCAAACTCTGAAATTTAGAAAACTGAACCTTTAGACAGTGTTAATGGCTTGAATTCTGTCTGCCTGGATTTTCACATGCAGTTCACCATTTACAGAAGTGGTTAGAAAACTTTAGTTCTATGTGAGTGAGCAGTTTAACTTCTTGAAACACATAATTTCATGGCCTACTTTCACATACCAGATGAATTCAGACACATCTACTACATACAGGTGCATTGAAGAGGATTTTCTTCATTTAAATTTTGAATATTTAAATACTATATTTACTCTGTATAAATTCATTTCCTTGATAAAAAACAAGGAAAAATGGAAAAAAATAGTTATAATAAATGTATTAATACATAACCTATATTTAACAAAATTGTATTTCTCAGATTTTTACATTGATTTTTATTCTGTATTATGTTTATCCCTGAAGTGTCAAACATACCATGCCCCTATTCATCAGAATATCAGAGGTTTGCACTACATCAATGCAATGGCACCCATAACAAGCAGGCACTACAAAGATGGATAATTTTTCCTAGTTTGAGGGCCTTTCTGTACAATAGTGTGTAAACAGCCAGTGTTTCAATGGGAATTTTTCAAGATACTTTGCTAGGGTACATGCCTATACAAGACTTAATAATATGCCTCTCCAAACACTGACATAGATGCTCACTGTCTAGTGGTTTAATATTATTCAAGATGTAGCATCTGAAGACCCTCAAATATTTAAAATCTTGGGAAAATAGGTAAGAAGAAATGGATTCCATAAAAAATTACAGTAAGTGACTTTAGCTGAATAGAAAGTGAAATCCAGTGTTCACCACTGAGAAACAATTCATGAAGGAGTGCAAAATGAAATGGCACATGGGTGGCATACCTCAGAAGACATAATTAGCAAGGCAAACAGGTTCTGTTTATCGGAGCAATGTTTGGCCAAAAGAACAGATAACCTGCTTCAGTTCGTTTGTTTTAAAATCAGGGTCAAGAGAACTTGTTTTACTAAAACAAGAACTGACCTGAACCTTCACCACACATGAACTACTTAGTAAATATTTCAGAGCAGCATGAAAAATGTAAAATTCTGCATAAATGCTTAAGCATGTAATGCTTGATTCTGCCATCCTTACTCACATCAAGTAGTCTCTTACTCTTTGAGTAGTCCCACACAACATATGTATTTACCCAGGGAATAAGATAGCTGCACAATGTAATGGTACAGAACAGCACTATTTTTGCCTGCTCCTTGCTTCATCAGTTGTTGAGGAAGAAGTCTTGCACACCAGACCTGACAGTAATGTACAATAAAATGCCTAGAGAGAGGTAGATACCACTATGTTTAAAGCAATTTCTGAACTAGACCCTTTTCTAATCTCTGCTTTAAGTACGGTACTTAGTAACAATCTGAATACATTTTTTCCATGTTAAAGTCTTCTTTTGACACTGCATCTGTCACACAGCCAACATGTCTGACCCAGATGTACTGAGTAAACCCCTCAGATTATTTGTCAAACAAATTCCAGAACCTAATATTTGGGGCTTTTATTTAATTGGTATGCAAATGAAGAACCAAAACGGCGTTTGTGCTCGATACAGTTGTCACTTCAAATTCTGGTAACGTTCATTATCATGCTTACAGATGTTTTTTTTACACCTAACATCTGCCAATACTACCTAAACCGCAGGAAGTTGACAAACCTGTGCAAACTTCCTCTCAGTCTCCCTCTCGCTTTCTGTTATCTGTTCCATGCACACTAATTTTGTGCATCTGAGGCCTCTGCTCGCCAGAATTATGCCTGCTTCCTAACACCTCTGCCTCCAGAGCTTTGGATTTGAAATTGAACAGACACAGAGCCAATTTATCATAGGATGACATGTGTCATGTTCATGGTATAACCAGAGGTACCTACTGTACGCACTGTATTTATCCTTTTGTTGTCAACACGGACAAAGACAATACCGACAATAGGCAGTTATTAAATTTTTAAAATACAATACATATACTTAACTGTAGTTCTGTTAGGGTTGGGGTTTTTAAATGTAGTACTAGCTCATTTTGTTTAACACCAGATTTCCTTTGTCAGATAATCATCTGTCATTCAGGCATGCAGCATATTAAAATATGTGAGTACCAAATACCAATGCATTAGCAGCAAGTCTTCAAAAAAGCAACACAAACCCCATTTCATACGTACTCTTTCTGCAAGTAAGAACTCATAATCAGATTCAATGACAGCTTACACATATTTGTATATACTAATGTTGTTTGTAGCTATATTTATACCCAACTATACATAATGTGTTTACAGAATAGACATACAAATATTTATATATGTATTTCTATAAATATGTGTGTATGTGTTTGCATATATATATGTGTATATATAACATATAGTTTGCTACAGATAAAAAAGCAGACAAAATTAGTAACCTAACTAGTAATGAATGAAGTAAATAAACATCTCAAAATACTGGAAAGAGGTTTCTATCAGAAAAGTATGTCCAGAGATTTAATTCCCAGAGAGCAAGAAAGCAAAAGTTGATGAAATTTGCCTGTCATCTCCAGACTCTGAGCCACCCCAGGGATAGAAAAATCCCTGGCACCTTTCAGTTTATTTCCAGGTACATTCCCTGACACCTCATTCACCTGCTGTCTTTTGCATAGGAAAATCCTGGAGCAGGCAATGAATCTACTGTTTAATTGCAGTGATAATCTAGCAACATTGCTTGGTTTTAAACAGTATTGTTCCCACAAAATCTTCTTAGTTAAATCTACTAGCTGGTCTAAATAATGCTGGGGTAGGTTTGATGAAATAGTAACACAGGAGATCTACTTAGAGGACAGAAGTTGAGCATTTTGTTTCAGGAGCTAGTAGGGGTCAAATAGAGATACAACTCAAAAATCCGGATGAAAACAGGGAAGATTCATTTCTATAAATATATTTTTCATTCAGGAAAACTGAAGATATTATTTATTTGAATGTATTTCATATTATAGGATGCATATGAGCTAGTTATTTTGAATTCATAACTATCAGAAGTAACCAAAGTCATATCCAATTACTTCTCCTCCCATACTGGATGAATGAATCTGTTTAAACAGGGGACTAACACACAGCGTATAGTGAATAATGGTCAGACCTGTCATATTTCATACTACATAATTTTAGTTATACAATTATTCCAAATGCACAAAGAAGTGGATTCGAACATTTTCATAGAGTGCAAATGATTGTATAGTAGAACAAATTCTGCATATGTATTTGCATGTATGGTGTGATTTACACTATTAAAGCCTTAATACAAATGGAAGAGAAGTGCAAAAGAAGGGAATTCTGCTCCATGCACATGCACTGTGAAGAGATAATCTACTACTGCTTTTTTCCAACTTAGCAGACTGGGTTCCCCATTTTTTTATTTGCCAGTGTGTGTAGCATCAGATTCTTCTGCCAAAAGTAAAGGATAGAAAAGAGTTAGTTAAAGTCTTCAAAAATTCAAGGTAGATTCAGATTGCCTTTTAGATGAAGTGAAGGATGAAGGGCTTTGATCTTATTTGATATCATTCAGTTCCTCTCTTCCTGGTAATGTAAAAAATAGAAAAAAAGCTAACAGTGAGAGGGGGAGAAAGGGAAAGAAAAATAATGGCTAAAACCAGGAAAGCATTAATGTGAAATAAAACAAGTAAATTCCCATTCTTCATAATAGCCTTTCTTCCTAAGAAATAAAAAGAAATAGAAAGTTAGGCAATACATTTTTACTGTAAGTTAGCATAAAATATAACGAGAACTAGGCATATTATGTATTTTGTTTTGTTTTATTTTTAAACAATTGGAGGGAGAAAAAGCTTGGATTTAACAGAGAATTTGCAACTGAAAATTTTCTGACAGCACTGCCTCTGCCCATCTGTGCAAAGATTTTTAGTAAGGCAAACATAACAGTCATGAAGAGCATAACATGAAATACCATGTATTTGGCTCATTTCATGATACCAGCCAAAGAACATGGCTCAAAAAATCATAATATGACTGTGCAAGTTTTCTAGCAAAAATATTCTATTGGATAGCTGTTAATTGTCGAAATAGTCACAGGTCAATTCTCACAATCACATACTTAAAAGATTTAAGGAGAGTTTCATTTTTATCATAGGGCAGGAACAACAACTAATAGTGAATGTGGGGTGGAGTGGGGGGTTTTCCTATTCACTCCATCCAATCTTCTTCCTTAATCTTTTCCCAACTCCATGAATGTACTTCTTCGTTTATAAAAAATACCTTGGAACAGTTTCATGGTGTTTGTATTTTATGCACAAGAAGATATTGATTTTATGAGATTACCTACTGGCAGATTGAGAATGAGATATAAAAGGCAAAAAGCATCAGGCAGAAATAGGCCAAAATGTCTACAAAGTAGAATGCCTTCATCTCACTAGTAAAAGCTTTATAATAAAAGCTTTATAATTTGGTTTTATTCTACAATGAATACAGAAAAACATGACAAGGTGAATTTTATGTAAACTGTTTATAGTTCAAATGATTCAAAATTCCTTTTGCTTACTATAGCTATCTCTTATGACATATGATCATCGGTATTTCCTGACCAGAGTCCTGTATGTGACTAAAGTACAAGTTTTTGTGCAGTTCCTGGTGTATTCAACTATACACTTGAAGAAAATAGTAAATCACATAATACTTCAGCTTTTATAAACACCTATATACAATAGCACACTTGTTTCACTGCTCTTGGATAATGGAAAGTTTATTTGCTCTTGGATAATGGAAAGTTTATTTCCCATTGTTCAAGTTACACAGTATGCAATTATACAATAAATTTTCCCTATAAACGGATATAGCAAAGCCAGGAGTACAGTTATGTGAGTATCAAATCCGAAAAAAATAACATTTGAGTCTTACAAATGCTGCTGAGCACCAAGGAAGGTGACTAGAGTCCTCAGAGCCCTCCAGCCTGGGTAGAAACTGCATCAGTGGGGTCTAAATGGGATAGACAGTAAAGTGGAATCTAAGCACAAAAAATAAATGGAGGAAGAAAATACATATAATTTTATGTGATAATTCTACATCTCAGGTAAACTCTACTCCTGAGAATTTTCTCAAAAGTGAATGTATCTGTTATTACTCCCACCTCAGATAATCCCTGTGCTCTGTACAGATTTGAAAATTCCATGATTCTTAAAAAAAACCCAAACCAAAACAAAACAAAAACAAACAAACAAAAAAAAAAGAGGTATGAGCAAAAGGAAGCAAAAACATGGTAGAGTCATTAAGGGGCAAAGGCTCTGGCTTGCCCAAATGTGTAATCCCACATTGCTGCTGAATCTTAATCACTGAGTTAGCCAGTAATTTTTTCTACATAGATAAGTAGGAAATCTATATGCTCAGAAATTCAGACTGACAACAAAATAGAGTTTAGAGTGCTTGTTTTTCTTTCTCAGATTATTTTTTCTTAATAGACAAGTCATGTTAAAAGTATTTTAGTGGGATATTCAAACAAATAAGCAGATAAATCAGACTGTTTTAAGCAACGAGCTTCAATACTAACACTAGAAAGAATACTGAACCACACACTTCCAGCTCTGTAAAACAGTCATTTAATTATGTGCAGTGTTGAGAATAATTCATAGTAACCTTTCTTGGATTCTTCTTGGGATTCATTTTATTTTTGAAATCCATGCACTTTTTCATGCAATGAGTGTAGAAATCCATTGGGCACCATATTAATCCATAAGGATGTCATCTATTCCCCTTTCCACCAAAGCTCTGGGTCCTGTTATTTACAGGAATTTGACCTATATCCAAATTCTGGAAAGAGTCCAAAATTCAAGGACTAAATATAGATTTTCTAGCTCTATGTTATTCAAGCTAACTTTGCCTCCAGAACATCAAAAGTTGAAACAATGAATGGTTTCTTCTAAATAAGAAAGAAAGTGGGCAGAAGAGGTTCTTGAAATCTCTATTACGTAGTTTAAACAGACCAGCTCTTCCCACTCTATTAGGCCATTCAGTCACCTGTGAGTTCAAGACAGCAGACTTAATAGAAGAAGAGGCCTGTTCCTAGCTCTTGGAGCCATGTTGCTCTCCAGTCACATTTGTTGGTATAGAAGAAGAGCATAATTTCTATGTTTTCAATGACTATACTTCTGACAATTTTTACTGCAACATCTGCTGCAACTTAACATCTGCCCATGCTCTCAAAGTCTCAGTGTTTTAAAGGAGAAAGGAAAAAGAGAGTCTGACAGTGGGAACAGATGCTGGAGAGTGCTCATAACGTTGCAGAGATGGAAGAACAAAGCAGAAACAAGCAGTGAAGGCTAGAGATATGGAGGAAGGATCATATGCCCTTTTTAATGCTTTCTGCCTCAGCTGGCAATGTAAATGAGGTCAGTACTAAATAAAGCACAGATCAGATGTGAAGAAGTCTTTCTCCAAATTTTTACATCTCTCTGCCTTCAGGGCCTGCTTGTGAGTCTCCTACCTAGCATGTACCTCTGACAACAGCCTTCCTCAGTGAAGGGCTTGGTCCTCACTGAAGAAGGGAGCTCATAGGCTTCCAGGGACACAGGAGGCCTCCTATGTCTCTTGAAGGTCATCCCTATCCAGCAGTGACATATAAGAACGATCACCCAATGATCATTATAGGACATTGAAGGAGACCAAAAGTCCTCATCACTGTCTCTCTGAGACTGGAACAGCATATGGGTAATGTCAGTCAGCACAACTGCCTGTACCTAGGGAATTGTCCCCAGAAGGATCTAAAAACTTTGGCTTGTCTTGTCCACAGAGACAGTTTCCAAAGATGATCTGTGAGTATAGTCAGATAAGGAACGAAAGGCCACTCCACTGCATCCCCTCCTGTACCAGTGCCAGTGCCTGACCTGAGTGCAGCATTGCATTCATTGTCCACTTACAGTTGATGTTAACTACCATGAACATGGAAGGTGTTTGCACCACATCACTGCCCCAGCCAAGTCATCTAGCCAAGCTGAGGACCAGGATATGCTCACAGTCTTCTACTACAGGTCCTTGACAGGTGTGAGCCCTATAGTTTGTTTTTTCATAATAATTTATATTTTCAGGGCTAACTCTACAGTGAGAGGAAGTTAATAAAAGAGTTAACCTCAGGCAGTTTAAAACAGAAAAAAAAAAAGAAACAAACAACAAAAGAGTTGAAAGTTGTAATTCTCTTTCTAGGGGGCTAAAGGTTAGGTTTGTTAACAAGGATCTTGTCTGTGACCCTTCAAGCCCTCTCTTGTTCATCAGTGAGAAAAGCATTTTGACTTCTAAGAGGGTCTGAAAGCACAAATTTTATCAGATAGTGTGTCCAGGTAGATTAAGTCTTAGAGGAAATAGAGATGAAGCCTGTGATGAAGATAACTAATAAGTAAATATTAATTTGTTAATCTTTGAATGAGATATTTACAATTGTATCTGGTAGTATGTATCAGCAACATCTATTTTGTATTACAATCAAGTTTTCATATTACTTCTTTGGCTAGGAAGGAGATCTATGAATTATTTATCCATTTGTTTAGCTGGTTGTTGCTGATAAACTGAGCAAACATGGGATTTCTGTGATATCACATATCATGCAGTTTACAGAAAATCTGATGCTTTGTGTCAACTACCTAATCATTGAAAGAGGACAAAAAAGAGGATTTTTTTTTTTTTTTAATTAAAGAGCTTGTTGAAGTATTTCAGAAGAATTTAACTAACAAACTCACCAGTCCTTGAGATTAAACATTACTAATTTCAAGGAAATCTTGGGGTAGCTAGTAGGGTAGAGAAAAAGATAAAGCTAGAAACAATTGTGTTTCTTATCATCTTGCACTTATTATTAATAGGCTACAACTGAAACTAGTGAGTATCTTTCAGTTCTAGGAATTAGATTTAACGTGATGCTGTTATTCATACATAGACTGGACTAATCTTCAGCCTCCCAAGTCACTGATTCAACCTATTTTCCTGCCTTGTTTCACAGAATCATAAAGCAACTGGGACAGGGTGGAGGGTAACAGGTGCTGACCAGGCTTATTGGTTTAAGCAGGATTGTTTGTGCTCAACAGGGTGCTGAGAAATTGCCCAGCACACTATAGCGTGAGGAAAGTTAACAAAGAAGCATGCATGTTACCCACCAGGTAATGAGCAAAACACTACATTTTTTATTTTGATGTATGCCTTTGTCACTTGACAATGTCATTTCTCTGGCCACTGACAAAGCTACTGTGTTTTTTCTCTGCAGTGACAGTCTCATATAATTTCTCTCTCACTGACTCTACACATAATAAAAAAAAAAAAAAAAGAAAGAAAAAAGAGAAACTTGGTGTTCTTTATTTGGGATAGGATGAATAACAATATAAAAAGTGTGGGCTGGATCCCTACTGTGTTAGAGAGATACCAGTCAGCATAGTAAAGATGGTCAAGTTACCTTTGATTTGTCAAGTGTTAATTTATTTTCTAAGAGAGGTTCATCCCCATTTCAGCTGAAAGTACACTGAAAGAACCCCACAGGATTGTTCTGTTCTACCTGCTTCCATAGATCAAGAATTTGAGTTCTTATCCCCATGCCTGATCTTAAACCAGCTACTTTTCAGTAGTAGCCTTTTTTTTTTTTTTTTTTTTTTTTTTTGGGCAGTTATTGAGAAGCAAAAGACAGACACCCAGAGATTTCAGACTAAGGTCTAAACTAGCTTATGACTTCAGAAAGAGTCCCTGCCTTGGAAATCTACACTGCATGCACAACGGTAGCTGAGATTAATCTAGATCTCTGAAAAAAATTAATAAGGAAACAGGTATAAGGAGGACATCCTCTCCATCCTCAGATAAAATACAAAAATACAAGCAGTGTTTTTACATCTACTAGGTCTAACCTTTCTGATAGAATTTTGTCCCATCTTTTTTCATTGTATATTCCTCTCTTCCTACAGGCTTTAGAGTTGAGGTCAGGGCAGTCTTTTGCAGTTTTTCAAGGTGATCTTCTGCTTTGCTTTCCCATCAGGAAACAGGAAACTGTCAGGTTTATTTCAAAGGCCAGTTGCATTTCCACATTTATTTTCAATTGGTTTTGCAGCAATACTGCAATTGGATTCTTCCTGCAACAGCCAGAAGTGTGAGAAGACCAGCCTCACCTTCCACTCTGTTTGCTGCTCCTGTATGCTTCCTTTTCTCTCCTTGACTCCCACTCCCTAACTTTATGATCTTTCAAGTAAACAATAACTTTTTGCATTTTCTGTGCTTTCCTGGACATTACTAGGTAGGTAGATTGAAAGGCTTAAAGATGATCTCATGAATTCTCTCCCTTAATAACCTTCTCAATGATAATTTCATTACTTTATGCTCCAGAATATATTCTTTATTCTTTCTGCCTACAAATTTTATCATATTCATCATAAAAATGTTTAACATGAAGATACTTGGTTTTAGTTCTGCAGAAAAAACAGGTTTTCATCTGTATTAGTTTACGTTATAGACATCATATTCTCAAACTCTTATGACAGATATTTTTAATGCAGCAAAAGGAAGGAAAAAAAAAAGCAAGCTCCTAATATTTGAAACTAATTTTAGTTCTTTACTTATGTACTAAGTAGGTTGAGCAGAACACAAACCCTGAATCCCTGAATTCAAATAATCTATTACCCTGAATTGTTTCATATAAATTAAATGCCAACATACATATACACAGCCCATGTTCAGCCACTGCCTTGTAGACAGCTTCCCAACTGTAGTGAAAGCATCTATTAAGAGGTGTCAACTAGGAAGAAAAGGAGGTAAAATTCAATATCCAGCAATCAGTGGTGTAACTGAAACATTCTAGGAATAAAATACTGTACTATCACAATAGTCAGGTCACCAGTTCTGACTGAAGTCAGTTTCCTTTGATGAATAAAGTATTCATTATGTACCATGCATTTACTTTCCTTTGTGATAATAAGAGACATCTACCCAGATGTATTCCACCATGTCTGGATATGAAATATTTTTTCTGCTAAGTTACTGTGGGAAGAAGGGGGTTCAGGTCTTTTCATATTAATGCAAACTAGTCATTAGACGTGAAAGCACAGAGTGAATAAGACGGTAGAGCTAATCAAGGGGTAAATAACACTGAAGTGCCTCCTTGCAGTATTTTCCCAAAGAAAATCATCATTGAAATAGTTGAAATTTGTTTCTTCCTGCTCAACTGAAGAAACATAAATTAAATCATCAGTACCCTTATCGTCTGTTATTGTCTCCTCTCATTTCTTCAGGGCCTGTGGTACAAACAGGTCCATGCTTTATACATAGGGTGCTGGAAGTCAAGCTTTCCTCCCTCCCACATGTCATCTAACTGTCATCTTTCCTTGTTAGTCTTTTTCCCAGTTCACACTGAGCTACAATACATAGGTTGAACGTACTACTCCAACATGAGCTGCTTACTTGCATTTTCACCTCTTCCAAGGGCCTCCTTTTGCTTCATTTGGTAGGTTTTCACCTAATTAGATCATAGGATAGAGACTGCAGAGCACTGAAGTAAATAGAAACGGGATGTGAACTATTAGTGCAATTCCTGTGAGCCTGTAGTCCGATTCCCACTTAGGTATGAGAGACTTTGTCTACAGAAGAATGAGATCTATCACAATTGCAGCAGAGTGCAGGTCACCTTTTGATCCAGCCACATGTCAGGAGCAATTCCATAGCACACAATCCCATCAGAGCACCACTGGGTACAACTGTCTTAAGCTTTCCTACATAAAACAAAACTGGTAGCTCAATCTACCCTATCCTACAGAAGTAAAAAAAGATCAGACAAAAGCTAAAACATTTTGTAAGAGAGTCAATAAAATTATAAAACCTAAAAATAATCCCCACCTACCCACAAGCATCCAAGAGTCATGGCTGATGAGCAGAAGGAGATACAAGGATCAAGACCAATACGGATTAGCCAAAAATTAAAACCAATTTAATAGGGGAACTAGTTATCTGCTACTAGAGCTAAGGAGAGAGAAAACTAAACAGAGGAGCCTTACTGAAATAATGGCTATCACCTGGGAACCACTACAGTATCTCTTTCCCTTTAGCACTCTGATCCCAAAAACTTACCTGTGATAAGTCAGAAAGAAGACCCCAGGTGACCTGTTAACTCCACTGACCATGACTCAGACCTGAAAATCACCTGGATAGGGAGACTTGTGTTTCTATTGTTGCGTTATCTGCCATTTCTCCTCCTCCACTCATTTCTTTTTTTTTTCTTTATTTCTTTTTCCTTTTTTTTTTTAATAATTAAAATCCACTTGACCTGTTCTGCTGCTGCAACACTTACAGTGTCCTCGAAACTGAAAAGTTAGCTAACAACGTGGAACTGGTCCAAATATGCCATATCTTTTAAACACATAATAAAAAACATATACTTTCTTTGCCTTTCCAAAAGAAAATGGTTGGAAATAAAAATCAACAAGCAAAACCAAAGTTGTATATTTTAGTTTTGCAGTTGTTTTGATTTTTACATACATGTCTTTTTTTTTTTTTAATGATGAATAGTCAGAGATCAATAAAAGTATCAGCAACCTCAGCCTTTCTCAACTACTTTTTATTCATTAAGGGTAGCTAATCCCACCTCTTAATAACATCCAAAGTTCAAATGGACAGTACTCCTCAAAAATAAACCATTGCAAGAAAACAAACAAAAAAATCCTGTAGTTAGAAGAGAAAGGTAATTTGCAGGTTTTAACTGCAAATATTCTATTAATGCTTTATACTTTCAATGATTGAATTTTTTTAATAAAACTTATGAACCATATTTTTCTTCAGACATTATCGGTCAAGCCATGCATATTCAAAATCTCTAACTGCGCTTACTATATATAGATGTCAAGGTTTTTGACAGAGGGTCACTTATTCAAAATGCAATAATACCACATAACTTTACTAGTATTATCCACTAGTACTTCCCTCCCATTCCCACAAACTATGAATATTCATTTTAGTTCTCCTTGGATCCTGATCAAAAGTAACAAGCCTTCCTCCTAGTGCTTTCTGACTCTTCTTAGTGATTCATCACCTTATGACCACTACATCTTCTCTCTTTGTCCTGGAAATCTGAAGCCATGAAGCTATTTCTAGGTGCACAGAAATAAAGAAGCAGAAAGTAAAGTAACAGCAAAATATAATTGTCAAAGAAAATCAATTTCATAACAGTTGTCTGATTTACTTTGCTTATATTTTAAGTGGATTTCTGTGGCAGAGCTGAAAGTCCACTTGGGCCCTGTAAAGAAGGGAAAGTGTTTTGGTCAAAATCAACCATTTACTTGATTACATTTCGGGAAGGATTCCAGCCAACAGTGGTCAGTGTTAATACTCTAGAAGGGATCTTACATTGCAAAGTTGCTTTTATGTTCACCAGTCTGGGTTGGTGAATAAAGTTGTTCAACATTTTGTAGAGCCAGACTCTAAATGTGTTTGTTTTGCTCATGTTCATTCACCAATATTTGAAGGCTAAGAAAACCCCACAACATCTGAGATGAGACCAATAAAGGGTCAAAAACTAAAGGAAATTTTTGATGCAGTCACATGAAAATGTGAAGAGAAATTCACAATAGAAGCTGAAAAGCAGATTCAAATATAGACCTTATTACTGTCAATATGATAATCAAAACTGAAAAGTCTAGGTTTAACATATCCTTCAGAAACTTCAGTGCCACGTCCACTGAGGGAAAGATCAGGCCTGCAGAATGTTCATTACTGATGATGACTTAAGAGTCAAGGACAAGAGGACAGGAAAGGAGACAGGGAGCTAGAGCAGCTTCAACCACAGGATCCACCACAAGCTCTCTCTACTAGTCTGAAGAACAAATAAACCATTCCGTTCTCAAGTAAGCACATTTTATGAGGAAGACATTGAGGCTACAGAGAAATGGGCATTTTCACAGTCATTTTACAGTATGCACAATATAATTTCCAGGCTTGGAGTTTTAGTTAACAATATTCTATGAAGCAAATAGTGGAATAAAGAAGAAAAAGTCCACAACATAATATCAAAGTCTTATCTTATTTCTCCTCTCTGCCATGTCTCATGTTCAAAGCAACATAGCCCAGTTCAAAAAGTTCAGTCCATTTTTCTTGAACCTGTCTGTATTCAAGCTCTCAACTCGTTACCTGTCACAGGCCTTCAGAAGAAAAGAAAAAAAACACAAAAACCTTGTGCTTAAAAATAGAAGTCCAATTGGTACCATATATACAAGCCATATATCACAGAGAAATAAACAAAATTAACAACATTCCCTCAAAAAAAAAAAAAAGTATTAACAGTAGCATTTCAGCTACCAATTCAAGAAACACAGTAACTTCATATTAATGCCAGAATCTTCACAAAAGTACCAAGCCCGTTAAGAACAAAATATTTGCATAAGTAGTACACTAAATGAAACTTTTCCCGATGTTTCATTGCACTGAAATAATCTCTTTTCTGAAACTAGAGAAAAAAATGTAAATTATATTTCTTTCTGGATGTAATCAATTGAAAAATATTTCCTTTTTTTTTTTTTTTTCATAAACAGGAAATTATCATCATGACCAAAATCCTTCTAATTTTGTAAATCCCTTTTTCTGTTGAACAACAACAGGAAAATGATCACCATCAGAAAAACAGAAAACTTTCAAGTTTCCAGAAATGTGAAATGGATCACAGCAGTGTATGATCTGTGAGACAAATTTAAAGGATGCATTTCATGACTAGGCAAGTTAACCAAGAGGTTAGAGTTATCACAAGAATGTGTGGAGTTGCAAAATTCATCAGGAAAATGTAAGAGACTCCTTATGAGCATTGACTGTGTATGTGACCTTGTATAAAAAGTTGATAACTTCTCTGTACCTTTATTTATCTCTGCAAAACAAAACCCATACTATTCTATAACACATAAATGGAACATAAAACCCTTTATGATTAATGAATACCACTGCACAAAAGGAGAGAATAATATTTTTTGTGTTTATAACTGAGACTTCTAAAAGTACTAACAAATCAGAGTCTCCTGTATGTTCAGCGTAAAAGCAAAGTATGATTTGGGAAAACAAACTGTATTTTTCCTTCTTTGTGAAGATGAATTCCATATGAAACTTTGGATTTGTTTCCATAGTGTTTGATTAGGATAAATACTAACATTTGAAGACCTCTGTAGTTCCAGCTCAACCTGTTGAAAGTTTAAGGATACATGATCACAAGATCTCTTACAGCTCTTACTCTGTACATTGAAATGAGCTGCTTGCTCAAATTCTATTTGAATGAAGTTAAATCTACTTATTATTTTAATTACCTTGTTTATTGATCTACAAAAGTGGAGAGATACAACTAGAAATTATTTTTCTTATCTTCTTAATGCTCCCCTCAATCAGGTAGGTGTTTTTACAGTTCATTTACATAAAGTCTAAGTGCTCTTTGCAGCTTTGAGATTGCCAAGCTAAAAATTATTTAGTTCTGTCAATTCAGAGTACATAAGATATCCTCATTGAGTCCTTTTTTGCTATCAGTTTAGGAGCTGACATAACTGAGTAGTCATTGATATTGTTACGTATTACACATATATTCCACAATACAGTGTGGAATAACTGCAGAAATTTCAGTGAAGTATTTTAAATTTATATCACTGCAAATATGATTAATATCTAGTTTTTACTTTTGCAGTTGGACTAGATGAGCAGTTGGAGTAGATGATCGCTGTAGGTCCCTTCCAATTGAAATAATTTATTCTATTCTGTTATTATCTTCATCAAAATCTTGTGTACCTTGTGACAGTCTTATCTCAAATTCTGGAGTAAAGACTCTTGTGTCCTGGGGTTATGTCATTTTGGACTCTGTAGTAACATAGATGTCATAATAACAATCTGTACAAAATTATGATTTTCACTGGAATAAATTCGAAATTTCATAATATATTAAGTATAATTTACCCATACCAAATTTCAGATATTGTATCTGTAAATCCCCAATAATCTAAAGTCAGATTCTTAATTTTAAATTTTAACCCAGCTTTGGGCTAGAGAAAGTTTAACTGAAGGGAGGAGGAAAAAGAAACATGCAATCATGCCTCTGCACCTCTGAACAATGCTGTCTGTTTAGTACAGAAAGAACCAGAAGCTAGTCACACCAGACAATTATAAGCATGCCTTTTTCATTCCAGCAGGAAAAAAACAAACAAACAAAAAAACAAACCCCACCAAAAAAAAACAAAAAAGAGAATAAGGGGCAATATGTTTTTTGTTGTTTTATTTACCTAAGTAGTTTTGACTTTGTGCATTAATAGCTACAAATAAGTTAATTCAGGGACCATTAAATGAATTAAAATTAAGGACTAATAAGAAATGTAAAAGATAAGAATCTCTCATGGCTCACTTTGGTTTCACAAGTGATAGAGTTTACATAAGTAGCAAAACTGTGGTTTTCTGTTTGAAGGTCAAGTTGCACTCATTAGAAGTCAATTCCAATACAGTCTTAATATGTACCACTGTACCAAGTAATAAATATCTCAGTAATAAATATCAACAGTTAAGGATGGTGACATTTGAATTAATACCAAATAAGTCTCAAAATTAGTGATTACTGAAATAAACCAAGACAGTTTTCAGGGTCTCAAGCTAGTTTCGGTTTGTAATGTAAACCTTCAAATTCAGGTATTGATGGCAGCAAAAGCAAAGAGACTTGGAACTCAGTATAGGCACTACCAGGGGGCTAGGCTAGGTAATTCATGAGGTGCTAATCTATATACCTATTTATTCAGTTTCTCAAAAACATTCTGAAACCAATGCCAAGCTCTGTGTTTCTGTAGCTACAGTGCTACCACTGTCAATACAAAATAATTAAGAATGATAAAGGTACAGTCAATTCAGTGACTGGAGACAATGCAAAATAAGCACCTCTTGTCTGTATGCAAGCCAGAGGAAAAACTACACTGGTAGCTTTCCTTGGTTAATTTTTTTGAAAACCCCTTATTCAATATCTAAGTTTTTGTCACTAAAAAAAAAAAAAAAAAAAAAAAAAATTTTTTTAAAAAACACTAAAGAGGGGCACAATAGACAGAAGATCTTCAGACAGGTTTCCTCATTAGAAAACAATGGGTTTCCAGTTATCCTGACAGTAACTTTCACAGATAATTATCTGGAAAGGACAACCGGTGTTAGGAAAATTGAAATAAAAGAACCTGAGATTCAAGGGTGTAAGGTCAGGTATGTGCTTGCTTGGATTAAATGTCTGATCTAGAATTACTATAGTTTTCTGCTAGAAAAACTTCACTTTTGTTTCAAAAATGCCTCATTTTATGCACACACAAAGCACTTATCTATACTTATGAATATATACCTTGAAGTTTCCTTTAAGGTATGAAGAACCTTTCTTTTCACTGCCATTTTAGGATGATTACATCCTAAAATTTGCACTTTGAACAAAGAAAACTCTGGATTTACACTTATGTAAATGAACACAGCAACTGGCTGATAACTTGCAAATAACTATAAAGAAAACCATTTTGGCCCTAAATAGCATTTTATATTTTGGAAAGTTCACATTTACACCTGTTTTAATGTCATAAAACACTTACAGATACTGTATTTTTCATGTGTGGAACTTGACTCAATTTACTAAAGGCTAAGTTCAGCTCCTCATTGACCCTGATTTCTATACATGAAAATAATAGTGGACATTTCAAAAGCGCATCTAATTATCTGTGGGTAGACATTATTCCACAAATGCTGTCATCTGCATATCTAATAAGTAGGTATTTTATTACAACATAGTATCACTCAGCAACCTCCAAATCGAAAATTCATCTGGTTTTCCTACTGCTACTGACTTACAATTTTTGCAGTTTTATGTACTCTGACAGTTTTTATCCTATAGACAGCAAGAAAATGAGGACAAAGAATAGAAACCATATTATTGTTCATCACTTTTTCTTGTTCACATAGCTCACATACCAAAGCTGACTCTATGAAATGGCACAGCCACCTCATCTTGACCTCAGTTTATAGGGCAAAGCAATACCAACAAATCTACTAAAATATAGGGGATCAGATAAACCAACAAGTAAAAGTAAGTAAGCATCATGATAAAGAACATTTTTCCACCTATTTAATTTAATATGAAACAATATAAATGTTATTATATGAATACTTAACACGTTTTCTTTGTTGTAATAACTATAACAGAATTTAAATTTCAACATACATAAATGGCTTTTATAACAGTGGGATCTAAATTTCTGCCTCTTCCAGGAATACGTTTAACTGACATTAACAAGATCCTTTACAATTAGAATTCACCTCCTTTACATTAGAAATCACCAAAATTAGGTATTAAATAATCAGCAGTAGTTCATTGTTACAGACAGTGAGTGAACTGTAAAAATAGTATTTCAATAATAATATAAAAAGACAAGAGACAACAGATAATATTTACACACAATCTATTAATTATTTAACTTTTTGAATTACCATTATATATTTATAATCTTAATTATGCAGACAAATGCCCTCAATATTAAATGGGGAAATTATATTATCATTATTATTATTATTATTAAATATGGCACAACAAAAGCAATGTCACACTGCCTATTTTTAATGGATCACTAGTGCCCCCTTCTGATACGAAGTGAGAAATAAACCCGAAGTTTTACACAGTATGTTCTAACATCTAGAGATTTCTTTCAGTTATGTGTTGTTTTTAGTAACAGAAAACTTGTTAAGGAGCTAAATAAAAACTGACCAGCCTTACATTCACAATCCTAAGCACTTTCACTTTGGTAAATTCTATTCTAAAAGGGAGAAAAAAGATAAATGTGAAAATACAAGGTGTATTTTGCTGGAAATTCAACATTAACCTTTTATTTTTGAGTTTATCTAGTAGAATAAATTGAGACTTTCTTTTGAATATAGTCTCACTTTATATTTGGGTTGTTTGTTGTTTTTTTTTTTTTAAATTGATAATAATTCTTTATCCATGTACATGAGAAAAAATAAACTGGAGCTACAACCCAGAATTAATCACGTTAAATGTCATATTGCCAGGTTTCCTACAGAACGAGAATAAAGACATGCTCATTCATTATAGCCCCTTCCCTTTGACTTAATATAAAGGGCAAAAGGCAGCATGATAGATTCAAAAGATATTGTCTACAGCATTGATTGCTCTATATCAATACTTTTTGGTTGCTGCATCTTAATGCTGTTTTGTGTGCAAGTTGTATGCTCATTCCTTGCATTATTTGATATAATCTTATTCCTTTATTTGGGTTGCAGTTATTTTCTAGTAATTGCTAAACTGAGGATTAGATTCACATATTGCAATAGTAAGGAAATCGAGTCCTGAAAAAGAAAAATTTTCTTCTTAATTTGAAAAATATTTTATTTTCTCATTAAGACATATGAAAAACTGATACATGTAAATCAAATTTAGAAGTGTTAAACTCATGTTATTCTTTAAATTTCCATTATTAGATCTGGCATATTCTCTTTTTTTTTTCTTTTTTTTTTTTCTTTTTTACTCTAATAAAGTTCTGAAAGCTTCTGTAAAAATATTAGAAATAAATCAACAGCAGATTTCAGTGACACAAAAAGGATCTCAGTACTCATTTGGGAGCTGTTTCTGCAAAGCTAGTTTACAGTACTTGATATCAACACCAGGAACAAATTACAGTTGTAATCAGAAGTGCCAACTTAAAACAGGATGATTAGATGGATCTTAATAAGCCTGAAAACTGGTATTTATTGAAGTTAAGCATATGTTTTGGCTGTGAAGTGGCCTCTCTCAGATATTTTCATAGTAATTCTTTAGAGAAATAATGCTCTCATTTTAATCTGATGTTTCCACTTTCTGCATCTGGGTAGTCTGAACATATTCCCTCTCACCATAATCACTTCACACACAAAAATCAAGAGATTCAGTTTTCTGACAGAGCACATTAGCTTCTGCTAACTATTGCACTAAATATATTTGGATCTGTGCTTCGTGTCACAAATTTTAAGAGGCTGATTTCATGAAATATGGCAAAAACAGAAGTTATAGACTTCATCGACAACTGCAGATAATATTTTTTTTTCCCAGAAATCAGAAATGTGTTATGTATTTAGCAAAATCTTGCCTTCTTCAAACAGAAATCTTAGCATTAACATATTATAAACCATATAAGTTCTTAGTCATATCGTATTTTTCAGGCAAGTCAACAATAAGAAATATGTATGTTGTATATACGCTCCTCAAAATCCACCATTTTCATTTATTGGCTGTATCTCCTTACTTGTCATTACATCACAGTTTCAGAAAACGTAAAAGTTGAAAAAAAAAAAAAAAAAAAGGCATTTTAAATATCAAATTCCAGTCTGAAAATTTCTCTGCAAAAAAACAATTGCACTCAGCGACTGCCTCGGTGGAACTTCTTCGTGAGCATTGCCACTTACATTTCCAAAACAACTCTAACATTTTTAAGGCTAAAGGACTGACAAATTTTGGAGCTTGGATTTATTTTTTTTTTTTTTTTTACTTAATTAAGTACATTACTTCTATTACCCCAGAAAAGAGGACGCTGGTGGGGAGACACCATTTGAAGACAGAAAATATATTAACAAGCAACAGGTGACCAAGCTGTCTAAGCCTGACCTCTGATTTGCCATGAAGTATAAACACAAAATGG